>NC_092559.1:51854108-51879108 GCF_037038585.1 Patagioenas fasciata
ACGGTCAGATTCAGGGTTAAGTCAGGATAAGGGTTAGGGTTACGGTTAGGCTTAGCCATAGATTTAGGCTTAGGTTTATGCTTAGGGTCAGGGTTAGGGTTAGGGTTAGGGTTAGGAATAGATTTATGGCTAGGGTTAGGGTTAGGGTTAGGGTTAGGGTTAGGGTTAGGGTTAGGGGTTCGGGTTCGGGTTAGGGTTAGGGTTAGGGTTAGGGTAGGTTTAGGTTACGGTCAGGGTTACGGTTAGGCTTATGCATAGGCCTAGGTCTAGGTTGGCGTTAGGGAAACGGTCAGAATCAGGATTATATGAGGCTTAGGGTTAGGGTTAGGGGTAGGTGTTAGGGTTAGGGTTAGGGTTAGGGTTAGGGTTAGGGTTAGGGTTAGTGGTTAGGGTTAGGGTTAGTGTTAGAGATAGTGTGAGGGTTAGGGTTAGGGTTAGGGTTAGGGTTAGGGTTAGGGTTAGGCTTAGGCTTAGGTTTAGGGTTACGGATAGGGTTAGGGTTAGTGGTTAGGGTTAGGGTTAGTGTTAGAGATAGTGTGAGGGTTAGGGTTAGGGTTAGGGTTAGAGAGAGGGTGAGGGTTAGGGTTAGGTTTAGGGTTAGGTTTAGGATTAGACTTAGGCTTAGGCTTAGGTTACGGACAGGGTTACGATTATGCTTAGGTGTAGGGCTAGTCCTAGGTTAGCATTAGGGTCATGGTCAGATTCAGGGCTAAGTCAGGGTTAGGGTTAGGGTTAGGCTTAGGCATAGGGTTAGGGTTAGGGTTAGGGTTAGGGTTAGGATTAGGGGTTAGGGTTAGGGGTTAGTGTTAGGGTTAGGGTTTGGGATTAGGGGTAGAGTTAGGGTTAGGGTTAGGGCTTTGGGTTAGGTTTAGTGGTAGGGTTAGGGTTAGGGTTAGGGTTAGGGTTAGGGGTTATGGTTAGGGTTAGGGTTAGGGGTTCGGGTTAGGGTCAGGGATAGGGTTAGGCTTAGGGTTAGGGTTAGGGATGGGGTTAGGGTTAGGGTTAGGGGTAAGGGTTAGGGGTTAGGGTTAGGGTTAGGTTACGGTCAGGGTTACAACTAGCCTTAGGTGTAGGGCTAGACCTGCATTAGCATTAGGGTCATGGTCAGATTCAGGGCTAAGTCAGGGTTAGAGTTAGGGTTAGGGTTAGGGGTTAGGGTCAGGCTTAGGGTTAGGGATGGGGTTAGGGATAGGGGTTAGGGTAAGGGTTAGGGTTAGGGATAGGGTTAGGGTTAGGGATAGGGTTAGGGTTAGGGTTAGGGGTTAGGGTTAGGGGTTAGGGTTAGGGGTTAGGGTAGGGTTAGGGGTTAGGGTCAGGCTTAGGGTTAGGGTTAGGGTAAGGGTTAGTGGTTAGGGTAAGGGTTAGTGGTTAGGGTAAGGGTTAGGGTTAGGGTTAGGGTTAGGGTTAGGGGTTAGGGTTAGGGTTAGGGTCAGGTTTAGGTTACGGTCAGGGTTACAATTAGGTTTAGGTGTAGGGCTAGTCCTAGGTTAGCATTAGGGTCACAGTCAGATTCAGGGCTAAGTCAGGGTTAGGGTTAGGGTTAGGGATAGGGTTAGGGTTAGGGTTTGGGTTCGGGTTAGGGGTTATGGTTAGGGTTAGGGTTAGGGGTTCGGGTTAGGGTTAGGGATGGGGTTAGGTTTAGGGTTAGGGTTAGGGTTAGGTTACGGTCAGGGTTACAACTAGCCTTAGATGTAGGACTAGGTTTAGGGTTAGGGTTAGGGTTAGGGTTAGGGTTAGGCTTATGTGTAGGGTTAGGCCTAGGTTAAAATAGGGTCACGGTCAGATTCAGGGTTTAGTCAGGATTAGGGTTAGGGTTAGGCTTAGGCATAGACTTAGGTTTAGGGTTAGGCTTAGGCTTAGGGTTAGGCTTAGGCATAGGCTTAGGCTTAGGCTTAGGGTTAGGGTCAGGGTTAGGCTTAGGGTTAGGGTTAGAATTATGGTTAGGGATAGGATTAGGGTTAGGCTACAGTTGGGGTTATGGTTAGGCTTAGGGTACGGTCAGCATTACAGTTAGGCTTAGGCGTAGGCCTAGGTCCTGGTTAGGATCACGGTCAGAGTCAAGGTTAAGTCAGGGTTAGGGTTAGGGCTGGGGTTAGGGTTAGGGTTAGGGTTAGGGATAGGGGTTAGGGTTAGGGTTAGGCTTAGGGTTAGGGATAGGGTTAGGCTTAGGTTATGGTCAGGGTTAGGGTTAGGGTTACGGTTACGGTTACGGTTAGGGTTAGGGTTTAGGATTAGGGTTAGGGTTACAGTCAGGGTCAGGGTTAGGGTTAGGGTCATCAGGGTTCCAGTTAGGGTTAGGGTTATTAGGGTTAGGGTTAGGCTTAGGGTTATGGTTAGGGTTAGGATCAGTGTTTAGGGTTAGGGTTATTGGAGTTGAGTTATTAGGGTTAGGGTTAATTGGGGTAGGGTTAGGGTCATTAGGGCTAGGATCATTAGGGTTATGTTTTAAGGTTAGGGTTCAGGATAGGGTTAGGGTTAGGGTTTAGGGTTAGCGTTAGGTTTAGGGTTAGGTTTAGGGTTAGGTATAGGGTTTAGGCTTAGAGTTAGGTTTAGGGCTAGGCTTAGGATTTAGGGTTAAGTTGAGGTTTACGGTTAGGGTTAGTGTTAGGGTTAGGGTTAAGGGTAGGGTTAGGGTTAGGTTTAGGGGTTAGATTCATTAGGGCTAAGGTCGTTATGTTTAGGGTTAAGGGTTAGGGTTAGGGTTATTAGGGTTAGCGTTAGGATTAGCTTTAGGGTTAGGATTAGGGTTAGGGTTAGGGTTATTGAAGGTGGGTTATTAGGGTTAGGGATATCAGGGGTAGCGTTAGGATTATGGTTAGGCTTAGGTCTAGGGCTAGGCCTAGGTTAGCATTAGGGTTAGGGTTAGGGTCAGGGTTAGGGATAGAGTTAGGGGTTGTGGTAGAGTTAGGGTTAGGGTTAGGGTTAGGGTTAGGGTTAGGGTTATGATTACGGTTAGCTTAGGTGTAGGGTTAGGCCTAGGTTAGCATTACGGTTAGGGTTAGGTTTAGGGTTAGGGTTACGGTTACGGTTAGGCTTAGGTGTAGGGTTAGGCCTAGGTTAGCATTAGGGTTAGGGATAGTGTTAGGGTTAGGGATAGAGTTAGGGTTAGCGTTAGGATTAGGGGTTAGGGTTAGGGTTAGGGTTAGGGTTAGGGGTTAGGGTAGGGTTAGGGTGAGGGTTAAGGGTAAGGGTTAGTTTAGGGTTAGGGTTACAGTTAGGCTTATGTGTAGGACTAGGCCTAGGTTAGCATTAGGGTTAGGGTTAGGGTTAGGGCTTAGGGTTAGGGTGAGGGTTAAGGGTAAAGGTTAGTTTAGGGTTAGGGTTAGGGTTACAGTTAGGCTTATGTGTAGGACTAGGCCTAGGTTAGCATTAGGGTTAGGGTTAGGGTTAGGGCTTAGGGTTAGGGTTAGAGTTAGGGTTAGGGTTAGGGTTAGGGTTAGGGTTAGGGTTAGGGTTAGGGTTAGGGTTAGGGTTAGGGTTAGGGTTAGGGTTATGGTTAGGCTTAGCTCTAGGGCTAGGCCTAGGTTAGCATTAGGGTTAGGGTTAGGGTCAGGGTTAGGGATAGAGTTAGGGTTTGTGGTAGAGTTAGGGTTAGGGTTAGGGTTAGGGTTAGGGTTACGGTTACGGTTACGGTTAGGCTTAGGTGTAGGGTTAGGCCTAGGTTAGCATTAGGGTTAGGGATAGTGTTAGGGTTAGGGATAGAGTTAGGGTTAGGGTTAGGATTAGGGGTTAGGGTTAGGGTTAGGGTTAGGGGTTAGGGTAGGGTTAGGGTGAGGGGTAAGGGTAAGGGTTAGTTTAGGGTTAGGGTTAGGGTTACAGTTAGGCTTATGTGTAGGACTAGGCCTAGGTTAGCATTAGGTTTCGGGTTAGGGTTAGGGTCAGGGTTAGGTTTAGGTTAAAGTTAGGGTTAGGGTTAGGGTTAGGCTTAGGCTTAGGGTTAGGGTTAGGGTTAGGGTTAGGGATGGGGTTAGGCTTAGGGATAGGGTTAGGGTTAGGGTTAGGGTTACGATTAGACTTAGGTGTAGGGCTAGGGTTAGGTTAGCATTAGGGTCACGGTCAGATTCAGGGTTAAGTCAGGGTTAGGGTTAGGGTTAGGGTTAGGGTTAGGGGTTCGGGTTAGGGTTAGCGTTAGGGTTAGGGTAGGTTTAGGTTACGGTCAGGGTTACGGTTAGGCTTATGCATAGGCCTAGGTCTAGGTTGGCGTTAGGGAAACGGTCAGAATCAGGATTATATCAGGCTTAGGGTTAGGGTTAGGGTTAGGGGTAGGTGTTAGGGTTAGGGTTAGGGTTAGGGTTAGGCTTAGGCTTAGGGTTAGGGTTAGGGATAGGGTTAGGGTTAGGGTTAGTGGTTAGGGTTAGGTTTAGGGTTAGAGATAGCGTGAGGGTTAGGGTTAGGGTTAGAGAGAGGGTGAGGGTTAGGGTTAGGTTTAGGGTTAGGTTTAGGATGAGACTTAGGCTTAGACTTAGGTTACGGACAGGGTTACGATTATGCTTAGGTGTAGGGCTAGTCCTAGGTTAGCATTAGGGTCATGGTCAGATTCAGGGCTAAGTCAGGGTTAGGGTTAGGGTTAGGGTTAGGCTTAGGCATAGGGTTAGGGTTAGGGTTAGGGTTAGGATTAGGGGTTAGGGTTAGGGGTTAGTGTTAGGGTTAGGGTTTGGGATTAGGGGTAGAGTTAGGGTTAGGGTTAGGGCTTTGGGTTAGGTTTAGTGGTAGGGTTAGGGTTAGGGTTAGGGGTTATGGTTAGGGTTAGGGTTAGGGGTTCGGGTTAGGGTCAGGGATAGGGTTAGGGTTAGGGTTAGGGTTAGGGATGGGGTAAGGGTTAGGGTTAGGGGTAAGAGTTAGGGGTTAGGGTTAGGGTTAGGTTACGGTCAGGGTTACAACTAGCCTTAGGTGTAGGGCTAGACCTGCGTTAGCATTAGGGTCATGGTCAGATTCAGGGCTAAGTCAGGGTTAGAGTTAGGGTTAGGGTTAGGGTCAGGCTTAGGGTTAGGGATGGGGTTAGGGATAGGGGTTAGGGTAAGGGTTAGGGTTAGGGATAGGGTTAGGGTTAGGGTAGGGGTTAGGGTTAGGGGTTAGGGTTAGGGTTAGGGTTAGGGTTAGGGGTTAGGGTTAGGGGTTAGGGTCAGGCTTAGGGTTAGGGTTAGGGTAAGGGTTAGTGTTTAGGGTAAGGGTTAGGGTTAGGGTTAGGGTTAGGGTTAGGGTTAGGGGTTAGGGTTAGGGTTAGGGTTAGGGTCAGGTTTAGGTTACGGTCAGGGTTACAATTAGGTTTAGGTGTAGGGCTAGTCCTAGGTTAGCATTAGGGTCACAGTCAGATTCAGGGCTAAGTCAGGGTTAGGGTTAGGGTTAGGGTTAGGGTTAGGGATAGGGTTAGGGTTAGGGTTAGGGTTCAGGTTAGGGGTTATGGTTAGGGTTAGGGTTAGGGGTTCGGGTTAGGGTTAGGGATGGGGTTAGGGTTAGGGTTAGGGTTAGGTTACGGTCAGGGTTACAATTAGCCTTAGATGTAGGACTAGGTTTAGGGTTAGGGTTAGGGTTAGGGTTACGGTTAGGCTTATGTGTAGGGCAAGGCCTAGGTTAAAATAGGGTCACGGTCAGATTCAGGGTTTAGTCAGGATTAGGGTTAGGGTTAGGCTTAGGCATAGACTTAGGTTTAGGGTTAGGCTTAGGCTTAGGGTTAGGCTTAGGCATAGGCTTAGGCTTAGGCTTAGGGTTAGGGTCAGGGTTAGGCTTAGGGTTAGGGTTAGGGTTAGAATTATGGTTAGGGATAGGATTAGGGTTAGGCTACAGTTGGGGTTATGGTTAGGCTTAGGGTACGGTCAGCGTTACAGTTAGGCTTAGGCGTAGGCCTAGGTCCTGGTTAGGATCACGGTCAGAGTCAAGGTTAAGTCAGGGTGAGGGTGAGGGTTAGGGTTAGGGTTAGGGTTAGGGTTAGGGTTAGGGATAGGGGTTAGGGTTAGGGTTAGGCTTAGGGTTAGGGATAGGGTTAGGCTTAGGTTATGGTCAGGGTTAGGGTTAGGGTTAGGGTTAGGGTTAGGGGTTAGGGTAGGGTTAGGGTGAGGGTTAAGGGTAAGGGTTAGTTTAGGGTTAGGGTTAGGGTTACAGTTAGGCTTATGTGTAGGACTAGGCCTAGGTTAGCATTAGGGTTAGGGTTAGGGTTAGGGTTAGGATTCGGGTTAGGGTTAGGGTTAGGTTACAGTTGGGTTAGAGTTAGGCTTAGGGTACGGTCAGTGTTACAGTTAGGTTTAGGTGTAGGTCTAAGTCCAGGTTAGCATTAGGATCACGGTCAGAATTAAGGTTACGTCAGGGTTAGGGTTAGGGATAGGGTTAGGGTTAGTGGTTAGGGTTAGGGTTAGGGTTAGGGTTAGGGTTAGGGTTAGGGTCAGGGTTAGGATTAGGGCTTAGGGTTAGGGTTAGGGTTAGGGTTAGGGTTAGGGTTAGGGTTAGGTTTAGGGGTTAGGGTTAGGGTTAGGGTTAGGGTTAGGGTTACAGTTAGGCTTATGTGTAGGACTAGGCCTAGGTTAGCGTTAGGGTCAGGGTTTGGATTAGGGCTTAGGGTTAGGGTCAGGGTTAGGTTAGGGATAGGGTTAGGGTTAGGGTTAGGGTTAGGGTTAGGGTTAGGGTTAGGGTTAGGGTTAGGGTTAGGGTTACGGTTAGGGTTAGGGTTAGGGTTAGGTTACAGTTGGTTTAGAGTTAGGCTTAGGGTACTGTCAGTGTTACAGTTAGGTTTAGGTGTAGGTCTAAGCCCAGGTTAGCATTAGGATCACGGTCAGAGTTAAGGTTACGTCAGGGTTAGGGTTAGGGTTAGGGTTAGGGTTAGGGTTAGGGTTATGGTTAGGCTTAGGTCTAGGGCTAGGCCTAGGTTAGCATTAGGGTTAGGGTTAGGGTCAGGGTTAGGGATAGAGTTAGGGTTTGTGGTAGAGTTAGGGTTAGGGTTAGGGTTAGGGTTAGGGTTAGGGTTAGGGTTAGGGTTAGGGTTACGGTTACGGTTAGGCTTAGGTGTAGGGTTAGGCCTAGGTTAGCATTAGGGTTAGGGTTAGGTTTAGGGTTAGGGTTACGGTTACGGTTAGGCTTAGGTGTAGGGTTAGGCCTAGGTTAGCATTAGGGTTAGGGATAGTGTTAGGGTTAGGGATAGAGTTAGGGTTAGGGTTAGGATTAGGGGTTAGGGTTAGGGTTAGGGTTAGGGTCAGGGTTAGGTTTAGGTTAAAGTTAGGGTTAAGGTTAGGCTTAGGGTTAGGGTTAGGGTTAGGCTTAGGCTTAGGGTTAGGCTTAGGGTTAGGGTTAGGGATAGGGTTAGGGTTAGCGATAGGGTTAGGGTTAGGGTTAGGGTTACAATTAGACTTAGGTGTAGGGCTAGGGTTAGGTTAGCATTAGGGTCACGGTCAGATTCAGGGTTAAGTCAGGATAAGGGTTAGGGTTACGGTTAGGCTTAGGCATAGATTTAGGCTTAGGTTTATGCTTAGGGTCAGGGTTAGGGTTAGGGTTAGGGTTAGGAATAGATTTATGGCTAGTTTTAGGGTTAGGGTTAGGGTTAGGGGTTATGGTTAGGGTTAGGGGTTCGGGTTAGGGTTAGGGTTAGGGTAGGTTTAGGTTACGGTCAGGGTTACGGTTAGGCTTATGCATAGGCCTAGGTCTAGGTTGGCGTTAGGGAAATGGTCAGAATCAGGATTATATCAGGCTTAGGGTTAGGGTTAGGGTTAGGGGTAGGTTATGGTCAGGGTTAGGGTTAGGGTTAGGGTTAGGGTTAGGGTTAGGGTTAGGGGTTAGGGTAGGGTTAGGGTGAGGGTTAAGGGTAAGGGTTAGTTTAGGGTTAGGGTTAGGGTTACAGTTAGGCTTATGTGTAGGACTAGGCCCAGGTTAGCATTAGGGTTAGGGTTAGGGTTAGGGTTAGGGTTAGGGTTAGGTTACAGTTGGGTTAGAGTTAGGCTTAGGGTACTGTCAGTGTTACAGTTAGGTTTAGGTGTAGGTCTAAGCCCAGGTTAGCATTAGGATCACGGTCAGAGTTAAGGTTACGTCAGGGTTAGGGTTAGGGTTAGGGTTAGGGTTAGGGTTAGGGTTAGGGTTATGGTTAGGCTTAGGTCTAGGGCTAGGCCTAGGTTAGCATTAGGGTTAGGGTTAGGGTCAGGGTTAGGGATAGAGTTAGGGTTTGTGGTAGAGTTAGGGTTAGGGTTAGGGTTAGGGTTACGGTTACGGTTACGGTTACGGTTACGGTTAGGCTTAGGTGTAGGGTTAGGCCTAGGTTAGCATTAGGGTTAGGGTTAGGTTTAGGGTTAGGGTTACGGTTACGGTTAGGCTTAGGTGTAGGGTTAGGCCTAGGTTAGCATTAGGGTTAGGGATAGTGTTAGGGTTAGGGATAGAGTTAGGGTTAGCGTTAGGATTAGGGGTTAGGGTTAGGGTTAGGGTTAGGGTTAGGGTTAGGGGTTAGGATAGGGTTAGGGTGAGGGGTAAGGGTAAGGGTTAGTTTAGGGTTAGGGTTAGGGTTACAGTTAGGCTTATGTGTAGGACTAGGCCTAGGTTAGCATTAGGGTTCGGGTTAGGGTTAGGGTCAGGGTTAGGTTTAGGTTAAAGTTAGGGTTAAGGTTAGGCATAGGGTTAGGGTTAGGGTTAGGCTTAGGCTTAGGGTTAGGGTTAGGGTTAGGGTTAGGGATAGGGTTAGGGTTAGGGATAGGGTTAGGGTTAGGGTTAGGGTTACAATTAGACTTAGGTGTAGGGCTAGGGTTAGGTTAGCATTAGGGTCACGGTCAGATTCAGGGTTAAGTCAGGATAAGGGTTAGGGTTACGGTTAGGCTTAGGCATAGATTTAGGCTTAGGTTTATGCTTAGGGTCAGGGTTAGGGTTAGGGTTAGGGTTAGGGTTAGCAATAGATTTATGGCTAGGGTTAGGGTTAGGGTTAGGGTTAGGGGTTATGGTTAGGGTTAGGGTTAGGGGTTCGGGTTAGGGTTAGGGTTAGGGTAGGTTTAGGATACGGTCAGGGTTACGGTTAGGCTTATGCATAGGCCTAGGTCTAGGCTGGCGTTAGGGAAATGATCAGAATCAGGATTATATCAGGCTTAGGGTTAGGGTTAGGGTTAGGGGTAGGTTATGGTCAGGGTTAGAGTTAGGGTTAGGGTTAGGGTTAGGGTTAGGGGCTAGGGTAGGGTTAGGGTGAGGGTTAAGGGTAAGGGTTAGTTTAGGGTTAGGGTTAGGGTTACAGTTAGGCTTATGTGTAGGACTAGGCCTAGGTTAGCATTAGGGTTAGGGTTAGGGTTAGGGTTAGTATTCGGGTTAGGGTTAGGGTTAGGTTACAGTTGGGTTAGAGTTAGGCTTAGGGTACGGTCAGTGTTACAGTTAGGTTTAGGTGTAGGTCTAAGCCCAGGTTAGCATTAGGATCACGGTCAGAGTTAAGGTTACGTCAGGGTTAGGGTTAGGGATAGGGTTAGGGATAGGGTTAGGGTTAGTGGTTAGGGTTAGAGTTAGGGTTAGGGATAGGGTTAGGGTTAGGGTCAGGCTTAGGATTAGGGCTTAGGGTTAGGGTTAGGGTTACGGTTAGGTTTAGGGGTTAGGGTTAGGGTTAGGGTTAGGGTTAAGTTTAGGGTTAGGGTTAGGGTTACAGTTAGGCTTATGTGTAGGACTAGGCCTAGGTTAGCGTTAGGGTCAGGGTTAGGATATAGGGCTTAGGGTTAGGGTTAGGGTTAGGTTAGGGATAGGGTTAGGGTTAGGTTACAGTTGGTTTAGAGTTAGGCTTAGGGTACTGTCAGTGTTACAGTTAGGTTTAGGTGTAGGTCTAAGCCCAGGTTAGCATTAGGATCACGGTCAGAGTTAAGGTTACGTCAGGGTTAGGGTTAGGGTTAGGGTTAGGGTTATGGTTAGGCTTAGGTCTAGGGCTAGGCCTAGGTTAGCATTAGGGTTAGGGTTAGGGTCAGGGTTAGGGATAGAGTTAGGGTTTGTGGTAGAGTTAGGGTTAGGGTTAGGGTTAGGGTTAGGGTTACGGTTACGGTTAGGCTTAGGTGTAGGGTTAGGCCTAGGTTAGCATTAGGGTTAGGGATAGTGTTAGGGTTAGGGATAGAGTTAGGGTTAGGGTTAGGATTAGGGGTTAGGGTTAGGGTTAGGGTTAGGGTTAGGGGTTAGGATAGGGTTAGGGTGAGGGGTAAGGGTAAGGGTTAGTTTAGGGTTAGGGTTAGGGTTACATTTAGGCTTATGTGTAGGACTAGGCCTAGGTTAGCATTAGGGTTCGGGTTAGGGTTAGGGTCAGGGTTAGGTTTAGGTTAAAGTTAGGGTTAAGGTTAGGCTTAGGGTTAGGGTTAGGGTTAGGCTTAGGGTTAGGGTTAGGGTTAGGGTTAGGGTTAGGGTTAGGGTTAGGGATAGGGTTAGGGTTAGGGATAGGGTTAGGGTTAGGGTTAGGGTTACAATTAGACTTAGGTGTAGGGCTAGGGTTAGGTTAGCATTAGGGTCACGGTCAGATTCAGGGTTAAGTCAGGATAAGGGTTAGGGTTACGCTTAGGCTTAGGCATAGATTTAGGCTTAGGTTTATGCTTAGGGTCAGGGTTAGGGTTAGGAATAGATTTATGGCTAGTTTTAGGGTTAGGGTTAGGGTTAGGGGTTATGGTTAGGGTTAGGGTTAGGGGTTCGGGTTAGGGTTAGGGTTAGGGTTAGGGTAGGTTTAGGTTACGGTCAGGGTTACGGTTAGGCTTATGCATAGGCCTAGGTCTAGGTTGGCGTTAGGGAAATGGTCAGAATCAGGATTATATCAGGCTTAGGGTTAGGGTTAGGGTTAGGGGTAGGTTATGGTCAGGGTTAGGGTTAGGGTTAGGGTTAGGGTTAGGGTTAGGGGTTAGGGTAGGGTTAGGGTGAGGGTTAAGGGTAAGGGTTAGTTTAGGGTTAGGGTTAGGGTTACAGTTAGGCTTATGTGTAAGACTAGGCCCAGGTTAGCATTAGGGTTAGGGTTAGGGTTAGGGTTAGGATTCGGGTTAGGGTTAGGGTTTGGTTACAGTTGGGTTAGAGTTAGGCTTAGGGTACGGTCAGTGTTACAGTTATGTTTAGGTGTAGGTCTAAGCCCAGGTTAGCATTAGGATCACGGTCAGAGTTAAGGTTACGTCAGGGTTAGGGTTAGGGATAGGGTAAGGGTTAGTGGTTAGGGTTAGAGTTAGGGTTAGGGTTAGGGTTAGGGTTAGGGTCAGGGTTAGGATTAGGGCTTAGGGTTAGGGTTAGGGTTAGGGTTAGGGTTAGGTTTAGGTTTAGGGGTTAGGGTTAGGGTTAGGGTTAGGGTTAAGTTTAGGGTTAGGGTTAGGGTTAGGGTTACAGTTAGGCTTATGTGTAGGACTAGGCCTAGGTTAGCGTTAGGGTCAGGGTTAGGATTAGGGCTTAGGGTTAGGGTTAGGGTTAGGTTAGGGATAGGGTTAGGGTTAGGTTACAGTTTGTTTAGAGTTAGGCTTAGGGTACTGTCAGTGTTACAGTTAGGTTTAGGTGTAGGTCTAAGCCCAGGTTAGCATTACGATCATGGTCAGAGTTAAGGTTACGTCAGGGTTAGGGTTCGGGTTAGGGTTAGGGTCAGGGTTAGGTTTAGGTTAAAGTTAGGGTTAAGGTTAGGCTTAGGGTTAGGGTTAGGGTTAGGCTTAGGCTTAGGGTTAGGGTTAGGGTTAGGGTTAGGGATAGGGTTAGGGTTAGGGATAGGGTTAGGGTTAGGGTTAGGGTTACAATTAGACTTAGGTGTAGGGCTAGGGTTAGGTTAGCATTAGGGTCACGGTCAGATTCAGGGTTAAGTCAGGATAAGGGTTAGGGTTACGGTTAGGCTTAGGCATAGATTTAGGCTTAGGTTTATGCTTAGGGTCAGGGTTAGGGTTAGGGTTAGGAATAGATTTATGGCTAGTTTTAGGGTTAGGGTTAGGGTTAGGGGTTATGGTTAGGGTTAGGGTTAGGGGTTCGGGTTAGGGTTAGGGTTAGGGTTAGGGTAGGTTTAGGTTACGGTCAGGGTTACGGTTAGGCTTATGCATAGGCCTAGGTCTAGGTTGGCGTTAGGGAAATGGTCAGAATCAGGATTATATCAGGCTTAGGGTTAGGGTTAGGGTTAGGGGTAGGTTATGGTCAGGGTTAGGGTTAGGGTTAGGGTTAGGGTTAGGGTTAGGGTTAGGGGTTAGGGTAGGGTTAGGGGGAGGGTTAAGGGTAAGGGTTAGTTTAGGGTTAGGGTTAGGGTTACAGTTAGGCTTATGTGTAAGACTAGGCCCAGGTTAGCATTAGGGTTAGGGTTAGGGTTAGGGTTAGGATTCGGGTTAGGGTTAGGGTTAGGTTACAGTTGGGTTAGAGTTAGGCTTAGGGTACGGTCAGTGTTACAGTTATGTTTAGGTGTAGGTCTAAGCCCAGGTTAGCATTAGGATCACGGTCAGAGTTAAGGTTACGTCAGGGTTAGGGTTAGGGATAGGGTAAGGGTTAGTGGTTAGGGTTAGAGTTAGGGTTAGGGTTAGGGTTAGGGTTAGGGTCAGGGTTAGGATTAGGGCTTAGGGTTAGGGTTAGGGTTAGGGTTAGGGTTAGGGTTAGGTTTAGGGGTTAGGGTTAGGGTTAGGGTTAGGGTTAAGTTTAGGGTTAGGGTTAGGGTTACAGTTAGGCTTATGTGTAGGACTAGGCCTAGGTTAGCGTTAGGGTCAGGGTTAGGATTAGGGCTTAGGGTTAGGGTTAGGGTTAGGTTAGGGATAGGGTTAGGGTTAGGTTACAGTTTGTTTAGAGTTAGGCTTAGGGTACTGTCAGTGTTACAGTTAGGTTTAGGTGTAGGTCTAAGCCCAGGTTAGCATTACGATCATGGTCAGAGTTAAGGTTACGTCAGGGTTAGGGTTCGGGTTAGGGTTAGGGTCAGGGTTAGGTTTAGGTTAAAGTTAGGGTTAAGGTTAGGCTTAGGGTTAGGGTTAGGGTTAGGCTTAGGCTTAGGGTTAGGGTTAGGGTTAGGGTTAGGGATAGGGTTAGGGTTAGGGATAGGGTTAGGGTTAGGGTTAGGGTTACAATTAGACTTAGGTGTAGGGCTAGGGTTAGGTTAGCATTAGGGTCACAGTCAGATTCAGGGTTAAGTCAGGATAAGGGTTAGGGTTACGGTTAGGCTTAGGCATAGATTTAGGCTTAGGTTTATGCTTAGGGTCAGGGTTAGGGTTAGGGTTAGGGTTAGCAATAGATTTATGGCTAGGGTTAGGGTTAGGGTTAGGGTTAGGGGTTATGGTTAGGGTTAGGGTTAGGGGTTCGGGTTAGGGTTAGGGTTAGGGTTAGGGTAGGTTTAGGTTACGGTCAGGGTTACGGTTAGGCTTATGCATAGGTCTAGGTCTAGGTTGGCGTTAGGGAAATGGTCAGAATCAGGATTATATCAGGCTTAGGGTTAGGGTTAGGGTTAGGGTTAGGGGTAGGCTTAGGCTTAGGGTTAGGGTTAGGGATAGGGTTAGGGTTAGGGTTAGTGGTTAGGGTTAGGTTTAGGGTTAGAGATAGTGTGAGGGTTAGGGTTAGGGTTAGAGAGAGGGTGAGGGTCAGGGTTAGGTTTAGGGTTAGGTTTAGGATTAGACTTAGGCTTAGACTTAGGTTACGGACCGGGTTACGATTATGCTTAGGTGTAGGGCTAGTCCTAGGTTAGCATTAGGGTCATGGTCAGATTCAGGGCTAAGTCAGGGTTAGGGTTAGGGTTAGGGTTAGGCTTAGGCATAGGGTTAGGGTTAGGGTTAGGGTTAGGGTTAGGATTAGGGGTTAGGGTTAGGGGTTAGTGTTAGGGTTAGGGTTTGGGATTAGGGGTAGAGTTAGGGTTAGGGTTAGGGCTTTGGGTTAGGTTTAGTGGTAGGGTTAGGCTTAGGGTTAGGGTTAGGGTTAGGGGTTATGGTTAGGGTTAGGGTTAGGGGTTCGGGTTAGGGTCAGGGATAGGGTTAGGGTTAGGGTTAGGGTTAGGTATGGGGTTAGGGTTACAGTTAGGGGCAAGGGTTAGGGGTTAGGGTTAGGGTTAGGTTACGGTCAGGGTTACAACTAGCCTTAGGTGTAGGGCTAGACCTGCGTTAGCATTAGGGTCATGGTCAGATTCAGGGCTAAGTCAGGGTTAGAGTTAGGGTTAGGGTTATGGTCAGGCTTAGGGTTAGGGATGGGGTTAGGGACAGGGGTTAGGGTAAGGGTTAGGGTTAGGGATAGGGTTAGGGTTAGGGTTAGGGGTTAGGGTTAGGGGCTAGGGTTAGGGTTAGGGTTAGGGGTTAGGGTTAGGGTTAGGGGTTAGGGTCAGGCTTAGGGTTAGGGTAAGGGTTAGTGGTTAGGGTAAGGGTTAGGGTTAGGGTTAGGGTTAGGGTTAGGGGTTAGGGTTAGGGTTAGGGTTAGGGTCAGGTTTAGGTTACGGTCAGGGTTACAATTAGGTTTAGGTGTAGGGCTAGTCCTAGGTTAGCATTAGGGTCACAGTCAGATTCAGGGCTAAGTCAGGGTTAGGGTTAGGGTTAGGGTTAGGGTTAGGGATAGGGTTAGGGTTAGGGTTAGGGTTCGGGTTAGGGGTTATGGTTAGGGTTAGGTTTAGGGGTTCGGGTTAGGGTTAGGGATGGGGTTAGGGTTAGGGTTAGGGTTAGGTTACGGTCAGGGTTACAATTAGCCTTAGATGTAGGACTAGGTTTAGGGTTAGGGTTAGGGTTAGGGTTACGGTTAGGCTTATGTGTAGGGCAAGGCCTAGGTTAAAATAGGGTCACGGTCAGATTCAGGGTTTAGTCAGGATTAGGGTTAGGGTTAGGCTTAGGCATAGACTTAGGTTTAGGGTTAGGCTTAGGCTTAGGGTTAGGCTTAGGCATAGGCTTAGGCTTAGGCTTAGGGTTAGGGTCAGGGTTAGGCTTAGTGTTAGGGTTAGGGTTAGAATTATGGTTAGGGATAGGATTAGGGTTAGGCTACAGTTGGGGTTATGGTTAGGCTTAGGGTACGGTCAGCGTTACAGTTAGGCTTAGGCGTAGGCCTAGGTCCTGGTTAGGATCACGGTCAGAGTCAAGGTTAAGTCAGGGTTAGGGTTAGGGCTGGGGTTAGGGTTAGGGTTAGGGTTAGGGATAGGGGTTAGGGTTAGGGTTAGGCTTAGGGTTAGGGATAGGGTTAGGCTTAGGTTATGGTCAGGGTTAGGGTTAGGGTTACGGTTACGGTTACGGTTAGGGTTAGGGTTTAGGATTAGGGTTAGGGTTAGGGTTACAGTCAGGGTCAGGGTTAGGGTTAGGGTCATCAGGGTTCCAGTTAGGGTTAGGGTTATTAGGGTTAGGGTTAGGCTTAGGGTTATGGTTAGGGTTAGGATCAGTGTTTAGGGTTAGGGTTATTGGAGTTGAGTTATTAGGGTTAGGGTTAATTGGGGTAGGGTTAGGGTCATTAGGGCTAGGATCATTAGGGTTATGTTTTAAGGTTAGGGTTCAGGATAGGGTTAGGGTTAGGGTTTAGGGTTAGCGTTAGGTTTAGGGTTAGGTTTAGGGTTAGGTATAGGGTTTAGGCTTAGAGTTAGGTTTAGGGCTAGGCTTAGGATTTAGGGTTAAGTTGAGGTTTACGGTTAGGGTTAGTGTTAGGGTTAGGGTTAAGGGTAGGGTTAGGGTTAGGTTTAGGGGTTAGATTCATTAGGGCTAAGGTCGTTATGTTTAGGGTTAAGGGTTAGGGTTAGGGTTATTAGGGTTAGCGTTAGGATTAGCTTTAGGGTTAGGATTAGGGTTAGGGTTAGGGTTATTGAAGGTGGGTTATTAGGGTTAGGGATATCAGGGGTAGCGTTAGGATTATGGTTAGGCTTAGGTCTAGGGCTAGGCCTAGGTTAGCATTAGGGTTAGGGTTAGGGTCAGGGTTAGGGATAGAGTTAGGGGTTGTGGTAGAGTTAGGGTTAGGGTTAGGGTTAGGGTTAGGGTTAGGGTTAGGGTTAGGGTTATGATTACGGTTAGCTTAGGTGTAGGGTTAGGCCTAGGTTAGCATTAGGGTTAGGGTTAGGTTTAGGGTTAGGGTTACGGTTACGGTTAGGCTTAGGTGTAGGGTTAGGCCTAGGTTAGCATTAGGGTTAGGGATAGTGTTAGGGTTAGGGATAGAGTTAGGGTTAGCGTTAGGATTAGGGGTTAGGGTTAGGGTTAGGGTTAGGGTTAGGGTTAGGGGTTAGGGTAGGGTTAGGGTGAGGGTTAAGGGTAAGGGTTAGTTTAGGGTTAGGGTTACAGTTAGGCTTATGTGTAGGACTAGGCCTAGGTTAGCATTAGGGTTAGGGTTAGGGTTAGGGCTTAGGGTTAGGGTGAGGGTTAAGGGTAAAGGTTAGTTTAGGGTTAGGGTTAGGGTTACAGTTAGGCTTATGTGTAGGACTAGGCCTAGGTTAGCATTAGGGTTAGGGTTAGGGTTAGGGCTTAGGGTTAGAGTTAGGTTTAGGTTAGGGATAGGGTTAGGGTTAGGATTCGGGTTAGGGTTAGGGTTAGGTTACAGTTGGGTTAGAGTTAGGCTTAGGGTATGGTCAGTGTTACAGTTAGGTTTAGGTGTAGGTCTAAGCCCAGGTTAGCATTAGGATCACGGTCAGAGTTAAGGTTACGTCAGGGTTAGGGTTAGGGATAGGGTTAGGGTTAGTGGTTAGGGTTAGAGTTAGGGTTAGGGTTAGGGTTAGGGTTAGGGTTAGGGTCAGGGTTAGGATTAGGGCTTAGGGTTAGGGTTAGGGTTAGGGTTAGGGTTAGGGTTAGGTTTAGGGGTTAGGGTTAGGGTTAGGGTTAAGTTTAGGGTTACGGTTAGGGTTACAGTTAGGCTTATGTGTAGGACTAGGCCAAGGTTAGCGTTAGGGTCAGGGTTAGGATTAGGGCTTAGGGTTAGGGTTAGGGTTAGGTTAGGGATAGGGTTAGGGTTATGATTCGGGTTAGGGTTAGGGTTAGGTTACAGTTGGTTTAGAGTTAGGCTTAGGGTACTGTCAGTGTTACAGTTAGGTTTAGGTGTAGGTCTAAGCCCAGGTTAGCATTAGGATCACGGTCAGAGTTAAGGTTACGTCAGGGTTAGGGTTAGGGTTAGGGTTAGGGTTAGGGTTAGGGTTAGGGTTAGGGTTATGGTTAGGCTTAGGTCTAGGGCTAGGCCTAGGTTAGCATTAGGGTTAGGGTTAGGGTCAGGGTTAGGGATAGAGTTAGGGTTTGTGGTAGAGTTAGGGTTAGGGTTTGGGTTAGGGTTACGGTTACGGTTACGGTTAGGCTTAGGTGTAGGGTTAGGCCTAGGTTAGCATTAGGGTTAGGGATAGTGTTAGGGTTAGGGATAGAGTTAGGGTTAGGGTTAGGATTAGGGGTTAGGGTTAGGGTTAGGGTTAGGGGTTAGGGTAGGGTTAGGGTGAGGGGTAAGGTTAAGGGTTAGTTTAGGGTTAGGGTTAGGGTTACAGTTAGGCTTATGTGTAGGACTAGGCCTAGGTTAGCATTAGGGTTCGGGTTAGGGTTAGGGTCAGGGTTAGGTTTAGGTTAAAGTTAGGGTTAGGGTTAGGGTTAGGCTTAGGCTTAGGGTTAGGGTTAGGGTTAGGGTTAGGGATGGGGTTAGGCTTAGGGATAGGGTTAGGGTTAGGGTTAGGGTTACGATTAGACTTAGGTGTAGGGCTAGGGTTAGGTTAGCATTAGGGTCACGGTCAGATTCAGGGTTAAGTCAGGGTTAGGGTTAGGGTTAGGGTTAGGGGTTCGGGTTAGGGTTAGCGTTAGGGTTAGGGTAGGTTTAGGTTACGGTCAGGGTTACGGTTAGGCTTATGCATAGGCCTAGGTCTAGGTTGGCGTTAGGGAAACGGTCAGAATCAGGATTATATCAGGCTTAGGGTTAGGGTTAGGGTTAGGGGTAGGTGTTAGGGTTAGGGTTAGGGTTAGGCTTAGGCTTAGGGTTAGGGTTAGGGATAGGGTTAGGGTTAGGGTTAGTGGTTAGGGTTAGGTTTAGGGTTAGAGATAGCGTGAGGGTTAGGGTTAGGGTTAGAGAGAGGGTGAGGGTTAGGGTTAGGTTTAGGGTTAGGTTTAGGATGAGACTTAGGCTTAGACTTAGGTTACGGACAGGGTTACGATTATGCTTAGGTGTAGGGCTAGTCCTAGGTTAGCATTAGGGTCATGGTCAGATTCAGGGCTAAGTCAGGGTTAGGGTTAGGGTTAGGGTTAGGCTTAGGCATAGGGTTAGGGTTAGGGTTAGGGTTAGGATTAGGGGTTAGGGTTAGGGGTTAGTGTTAGGGTTAGGGTTTGGGATTAGGGGTAGAGTTAGGGTTAGGGTTAGGGCTTTGGGTTAGGTTTAGTGGTAGGGTTAGGGTTAGGGTTAGGGGTTATGGTTAGGGTTAGGGTTAGGGGTTCGGGTTAGGGTCAGGGATAGGGTTAGGGTTAGGGTTAGGGTTAGGGATGGGGTTAGGGTTAGGGTTAGGGGTAAGAGTTAGGGGTTAGGGTTAGGGTTAGGTTACGGTCAGGGTTACAACTAGCCTTAGGTGTAGGGCTAGACCTGCGTTACCATTAGGGTCATGGTCAGATTCAGGGCTAAGTCAGGGTTAGAGTTAGGGTTAGGGTTAGGGTCAGGCTTAGGGTTAGGGATGGGGTTAGGGATAGGGGTTAGGGTAAGGGTTAGGGTTAGGGATAGGGTTAGGGTTAGGGTAGGGGTTAGGGTTAGGGGTTAGGGTTAGGGTTAGGGTTAGGGTTAGGGTTAGGGGTTAGGGTTAGGGGTTAGGGTCAGGCTTAGGGTTAGGGTTAGGGTAAGGGTTAGTGTTTAGGGTAAGGGTTAGGGTTAGGGTTAGGGTTAGGGTTAGGGTTAGGGGTTAGGGTTAGGGTTAGGGTTAGGGTTAGGGTTAGGGTTAGGGTTAGGGTTAGGTTACGGTCAGGGTTACAATTAGGTTTAGGTGTAGGGCTAGTCCTAGGTTAGCATTAGGGTCACAGTCAGATTCAGGGCTAAGTCAGGGTTAGGGTTAGGGTTAGGGTTAGGGTTAGGGATAGGGTTAGGGTTAGGGTTAGGGTTAGGGGTTAGGGTTAGGGTTAGGGTTATGGTTAGGGTTAGGGATAGGGTTAGGGTTAGGGTTAGGGTTAGGGGTTAGGGTTAGGGTTAGGGTTAGGGTTAGGGTCAGGTTTAGGTTACGGTCAGGGTTACCATTAGGTTTAGGTGTAGGGCTAGTCCTAGGTTAGCATTAGGGTCACAGTCAGATTCAGGGCTAAGTCAGGGTTAGGGTTAGGGTTAGGGTTAGGGATAGGGTTAGGGTTAGGGTTAGGGTTCAGGTTAGGGGTTATGGTTAGGGTTAGGGTTAGGGGTTCGGGTTAGGGTTAGGGATGGGGTTAGGGTTAGGGTTAGGGTTAGGTTACGGTCAGGGTTACAATTAGCCTTAGATGTAGGACTAGGTTTAGGGTTAGGGTTAGGGTTAGGGTTACGGTTAGGCTTATGTGTAGGGCAAGGCCTAGGTTAAAATAGGGTCACGGTCAGATTCAGGGTTTAGTCAGGATTAGGGTTAGGGTTAGGCTTAGGCATAGACTTAGGTTTAGGGTTAGGCTTAGGCTTAGGGTTAGGCTTAGGCATAGGCTTAGGCTTAGGCTTAGGGTTAGGGTCAGGGTTAGGCTTAGGGTTAGGGTTAGGGTTAGAATTATGGTTAGGGATAGGATTAGGGTTAGGCTACAGTTGGGGTTATGGTTAGGCTTAGGGTACGGTCAGCGTTACAGTTAGGCTTAGGCGTAGGCCTAGGTCCTGGTTAGGATCACGGTCAGAGTCAAGGTTAAGTCAGGGTGAGGGTGAGGGTTAGGGTTAGGGTTAGGGTTAGGGTTAGGGTTAGGGATAGGGGTTAGGGTTAGGGTTAGGCTTAGGGTTAGGGATAGGGTTAGGCTTAGGTTATGGTCAGGGTTAGGGTTAGGGTTAGGGTTAGGGTTAGGGTTAGGGGTTAGGGTAGGGTTAGGGTGAGGGTTAAGGGTAAGGGTTAGTTTAGGGTTAGGGTTAGGGTTACAGTTAGGCTTATGTGTAGGACTAGGCCTAGGTTAGCATTAGGGTTAGGGTTAGGGTTAGGGTTAGGATTCGGGTTAGGGTTAGGGTTAGGTTACAGTTGGGTTAGAGTTAGGCTTAGGGTACGGTCAGTGTTACAGTTAGGTTTAGGTGTAGGTCTAAGTCCAGGTTAGCATTAGGATCACGGTCAGAATTAAGGTTACGTCAGGGTTAGGGTTAGGGATAGGGTTAGGGTTAGTGGTTAGGGTTAGAGTTAGGGTTAGGGTTAGGGTTAGGGTTAGGGTTAGGGTCAGGGTTAGGATTAGGGCTTAGGGTTAGGGTTAGGGTTAGGGTTAGGGTTAGGTTTAGGGGTTAGGGTTAGGGTTAGGGTTAAGTTTAGGGTTAGGGTTAGGGTTACAGTTAGGCTTATGTGTAGGACTAGGCCTAGGTTAGCGTTAGGGTCAGGGTTAGGATTAGGGCTTAGGGTTAGGGTTAGGGTTAGGTTAGGGATAGGGTTAGGGTTAGGGTTAGGGTTAGGGTTAGGGTTAGGGTTAGGGTTAGGGTTAGGGTTAGGGTTACGGTTAGGGTTAGGGTTAGGGTTAGGTTACAGTTGGTTTAGAGTTAGGCTTAGGGTACTGTCAGTGTTACAGTTAGGTTTAGGTGTAGGTCTAAGCCCAGGTTAGCATTAGGATCACGGTCAGAGTTAAGGTTACGTCAGGGTTAGGGTTAGGGTTAGGGTTAGGGTTAGGGTTAGGGTTAGGGTTAGGGTTACGGTTACGGTTAGGCTTAGGTGTAGGGTTAGGCCTAGGTTAGCATTAGGGTTAGGGTTAGGTTTAGGGTTAGGGTTACGGTTACGGTTAGGCTTAGGTGTAGGGTTAGGCCTAGGTTAGCATTAGGGTTAGGGATAGTGTTAGGGTTAGGGATAGAGTTAGGGTTAGGGTTAGGATTAGGGGTTAGGGTTAGGGTTAGGGTTAGGGGTTAGGATAGGGTTAGGGTGAGGGGTAAGGGTAAGGGTTAGTTTAGGGTTAGGGTTAGGGTTACAGTTAGGCTTATGTGTAGGACTAGGCCTAGGTTAGCATTAGGGTTCGGGTTAGGGTTAGGGTCAGGGTTAGGTTTAGGTTAAAGTTAGGGTTAAGGTTAGGCTTAGGGTTAGGGTTAGGGTTAGGGTTAGGGTTAGGGTTAGGGATAGGGTTAGGGTTAGGGATAGGGTTAGGGTTAGGGTTAGGGTTACAATTAGACTTAGGTGTAGGGCTAGGGTTAGGTTAGCATTAGGGTCACGGTCAGATTCAGGGTTAAGTCAGGATAAGGGTTAGGGTTACGGTTAGGCTTAGGCATAGATTTAGGCTTAGGTTTATGCTTAGGGTCAGGGTTAGGGTTAGGGTTAGGGTTAGGGTTAGCAATAGATTTATGGCTAGGGTTAGGGTTAGGGTTAGGGTTAGGGTTTATGGTTAGGGTTAGGGTTAGGGGTTCGGGTTAGGGTTAGGGTTAGGGTAGGTTTAGGATACGGTCAGGGTTACGGTTAGGCTTATGCATAGGCCTAGGTCTAGGCTGGCGTTAGGGAAATGATCAGAATCAGGATTATATCAGGCTTAGGGTTAGGGTTAGGGTTAGGGTTAGGGGTAGGTTATGGTCAGGGTTAGAGTTAGGGTTAGGGTCAGGGTTAGGGGTTAGGGTAGGGTTAGGGTGAGGGTTAAGGGTAAGGGTTAGTTTAGGGTTAGGGTTAGGGTTACAGTTAGGCTTATGTGTAGGACTAGGCCTAGGTTAGCATTAGGGTTAGGGTTAGGGTTAGGGTTAGGATTCGGGTTAGGGTTAGGGTTAGGTTACAGTTGGGTTAGAGTTAGGCTTAGGGTACGGTCAGTGTTACAGTTAGGTTTAGGTGTAGGTCTAAGCCCAGGTTAGCATTAGGATCACCGTCAGAGTTAAGGTTACGTCAGGGTTAGGGTTAGGGATAGGGTTAGGGTTAGTGGTTAGGGTTAGAGTTAGGGTTAGGGTTAGGGTTAGGGTTAGGGTCAGGGTTAGGATTAGGGCTTAGGGTTAGGGTTAGGGTTAGGGTTAGGTTTAGGGGTTAGGGTTAGGGTTAGGGTTAAGTTTAGGGTTAGGGTTACAGTTAGGCTTATGTGTAGGACTAGGCCTAGGTTAGCGTTAGGGTCAGGGTTAGGATTAGGGCTTAGGGTTAGGGTTAGGGTTAGGGTTAGGTTAGGGATAGGGTTAGGGTTAGGTTACAGTTGGTTTAGAGTTAGGCTTAGGGTACTGTCAGTGTTACAGTTAGGTTTAGGTGTAGGTCTAAGCCCAGGTTAGCATTAGGATCACGGTCAGAGTTAAGGTTACGTCAGGGTTAGGGTTAGGGTTAGGGTTAGGGTTATGGTTAGGCTTAGGTCTAGGGCTAGGCCTAGGTTAGCATTAGGGTTAGGGTTAGGGTCAGGGTTGGGGATAGAGTTAGGGTTTGTGGTAGAGTTAGGGTTAGGGTTAGGGTTAGGGTTAGGTTTACGGTTACGGTTAGGCTTAGGTGTAGGGTTAGGCCTAGGTTAGCATTAGGGTTAGGGATAGTGTTAGGGTTAGGGATAGAGTTAGGGTTAGGGTTAGGATTAGGGGTTAGGGTTAGGGTTAGGGTTAGGGGTTAGGATAGGGTTAGGGTGAGGGGTAAGGGTAAGGGTTAGTTTAGGGTTAGGGTTAGGGTTACATTTAGGCTTATGTGTAGGACTAGGCCTAGGTTAGCATTAGGGTTCGGGTTAGGGTTAGGGTCAGGGTTAGGTTTAGGTTAAAGTTAGGGTTAAGGTTAGGCTTAGGGTTAGGGTTAGGGTTAGGCTTAGGCTTAGGGTTAGGGTTAGGGTTAGGGTTAGGTTTAGGGATAGGGTTAGGGTTAGGGATAGGGTTAGGGTTAGGGTTAGGGTTACAATTAGACTTAGGTGTAGGGCTAGGGTTAGGTTAGCATTAGGGTCACGGTCAGATTCAGGGTTAAGTCAGGAGAAGGGTTAGGGTTACGGTTAGGCTTAGGCATAGATTTAGGCTTAGGTTTATGCTTAGGGTCAGGGTTAGGGTTAGGGTTAGGGTTAGGAATAGATTTATGGCTAGTTTTAGGGTTAGGGTTAGGGTTAGGGGTTATGGTTAGGGTTAGGGGTTCGGGTTAGGGTTAGGGTTAGGGTAGGTTTAGGTTACGGTCAGGGTTACGGTTAGGCTTATGCATAGGCCTAGGTCTAGGTTGGCGTTAGGGAAATGGTCAGAATCAGGATTATATCAGGCTTAGGGTTAGGGTTAGGGTTAGGGGTAGGTTATGGTCAGGGTTAGGGTTAGGGTTAGGGTTAGGGTTAGGGTTAGGGTTAGGGGTTAGGGTAGGGTTAGGGTGAGGGTTAAGGGTAAGGGTTAGTTTAGGGTTAGGGTTAGGGTTACAGTTAGGCTTATGTGTAGGACTAGGCCCAGGTTAGCATTAGGGTTAGGGTTAGGGTTAGGGTTAGGGTTAGGGTTAGGGTTAGGTTACAGTTGGGTTAGAGTTAGGCTTAGGGTACTGTCAGTGTTACAGTTAGGTTTAGGTGTAGGTCTAAGCCCAGGTTAGCATTAGGATCACGGTCAGAGTTAAGGTTACGTCAGGGTTAGGGTTAGGGTTAGGGTTAGGGTTAGGGTTAGGGTTAGGGTTAGGGTTAGGGTTAGGGTTAGGGTTAGGCTTAGGTCTAGGGCTAGGCCTAGGTTAGCATTAGGGTTAGGGTTAGGGTCAGGGTTAGGGATAGAGTTAGGGTTTGTGGTAGAGTTAGGGTTAGGGTTAGGGTTAGGGTTAGGGTTAGGGTTAGGGTTACGGTTACGGTTAGGCTTAGGTGTAGGGTTAGGCCTAGGTTAGCATTAGGGTTAGGGTTAGGTTTAGGGTTAGGGTTACGGTTACGGTTAGGCTTAGGTGTAGGGTTAGGCCTTGGTTAGCTTTAGGGTTAGGGATAGTGTTAGGGTTAGGGATAGAGTTAGGGTTAGCGTTAGGATTAGGGGTTAGGGTTAGGGTTAGGGTTAGGGTTAGGGGTTAGGGTAGGGTTAGGGTGAGGGGTAAGGGTAAGGGTTAGTTTAGGGTTAGGGTTAGGGTTACAGTTAGGCTTATGTGTAGGACTAGGCCTAGGTTAGCATTAGGGTTCGGGTTAGGGTTAGGGTCAGGGTTAGGTTTAGGTTAAAGTTAGGGTTAAGGTTAGGCTTAGGGTTAGGGTTAGGGTTAGGCTTAGGCTTAGGGTTAGGGTTAGGGTTAGGGTTAGGGATAGGGTTAGGGTTAGGGATAGGGTTAGGGTTAGGGTTAGGGTTACAATTAGACTTAGGTGTAGGGCTAGGGTTAGGTTAGCATTAGGGTCACGGTCAGATTCAGGGTTAAGTCAGGATAAGGGTTAGGGTTACGGTTAGGCTTAGGCATAGATTTAGGCTTAGGTTTATGCTTAGGGTCAGGGTTAGGGTTAGGGTTAGGGTTAGGGTTAGCAATAGATTTATGGCTAGGGTTAGGGTTAGGGTTAGGGTAGGGGTTATGGTTAGGGTTAGGGTTAGGGGTTCGGGTTAGGGTTAGGGTTAGGGTAGGTTTAGGATACGGTCAGGGTTACGGTTAGGCTTATGCATAGGCCTAGGTCTAGGCTGGCGTTAGGGAAATGATCAGAATCAGGATTATATCAGGCTTAAGGTTAGGGTTAGGGTTAGGGGTAGGTTATGGTCAGGGTTAGAGTTAGGGTTAGGGTTAGGGTTAGGGGTTAGGGTAGGGTTAGGGTGAGGGTTAAGGGTAAGGGTTAGTTTAGGGTTAGGGTTAGGGTTAGGGTTACAGTTAGGCTTATGTGTAGGACTAGGCCTAGGTTAGCATTAGGGTTAGGGTTAGGGTTAGGGTTAGGGTTAGGATTCGGGTTAGGGTTAGGGTTAGGTTACAGTTGGGTTAGAGTTAGGCTTAGGGTACGGTCAGTGTTACAGTTAGGTTTAGGTGTAGGTCTAAGCCCAGGTTAGCATTAGGATCACGGTCAGAGTTAAGGTTACGTCAGGGTTAGGGTTAGGGATAGGGTTAGGGTTAGTGGTTAGGGTTAGAGTTAGGGTTAGGGTTAGGGTTAGGGTTAGGGTCAGGGTTAGGATTAGGGCTTAGGGTTAGGGTTAGGGTTAGGGTTAGGGTTAGGTTTAGGGGTTAGGGTTAGGGTTAGGGTTAGGGTTAAGTTTAGGGTTAGGGTTAGGGTTACAGTTAGGCTTATGTGTA
>NC_092559.1:51881608-51889108 GCF_037038585.1 Patagioenas fasciata
GGTTAGGGTTACAATTAGACTTAGGTGTAGGGCTAGGGTTAGGTTAGCATTAGGGTCACGGTCAGATTCAGGGTTAAGTCAGGATAAGGGTTAGGGTTACGGTTAGGCTTAGGCATAGATTTAGGCTTAGGTTTATGCTTAGGGTCAGGGTTAGGGTTAGGGTTAGGGTTAGGGTTAGCAATAGATTTATGGCTAGGGTTAGGGTTAGGGTTAGGGTTAGGGGTTATGGTTAGGGTTAGGGTTAGGGGTTCGGGTTAGGGTTAGGGTTAGGGTAGGTTTAGGATACGGTCAGGGTTACGGTTAGGCTTATGCATAGGCCTAGGTCTAGGCTGGCGTTAGGGAAATGATCAGAATCAGGATTATATCAGGCTTAGGGTTAGGGTTAGGGTTAGGGGTAGGTTATGGTCAGGGTTAGAGTTAGGGTTAGGGTTAGGGTTAGGGGTTAGGGTAGGGTTAGGGTGAGGGTTAAGGGTAAGGGTTAGTTTAGGGTTAGGGTTAGGGTTACAGTTAGGCTTATGTGTAGGACTAGGCCTAGGTTAGCATTAGGGTTAGGGTTAGGGTTAGGATTCGGGTTAGGGTTAGGGTTAGGTTACAGTTGGGTTAGAGTTAGGCTTAGGGTACGGTCAGTGTTACAGTTAGGTTTAGGTGTAGGTCTAAGCCCAGGTTAGCATTAGGATCACAGTCAGAGTTAAGGTTACGTCAGGGTTAGGGTTAGGGATAGGGTTAGGGTTAGTGGTTAGGGTTAGAGTTAGGGTTAGGGATAGGGTTAGGGTTAGGGTCAGGGTTAGGATTAGGGCTTAGGGTTAGGGTTAGGGTCAGGGTTAGGATTAGGGCTTAGGGTTAGGGTTAGGGTTAGGTTTAGGGGTTAGGGTTAGGGTTAGGGTTAGGGTTAAGTTTAGGGTTAGGGTTAGGGTTACAGTTAGGCTTATGTGTAGGACTAGGCCTAGGTTAGCTTTAGGGTCAGGGTTAGGATTAGGGCTTAGGGTTAGGGTTAGGGTTAGGTTAGGGATAGGGTTAGGGTTAGGTTACAGTTGGTTTAGAGTTAGGCTTAGGGTACTGTCAGTGTTACAGTTAGGTTTAGGTGTAGGTCTAAGCCCAGGTTAGCATTACGATCACGGTCAGAGTTAAGGTTACGTCAGGGTTAGGGTTAGGGTTAGGGTTAGGGTTATGGTTAGGCTTAGGTCTAGGGCTAGGCCTAGGTTAGCATTAGGGTTAGGGTTAGGGTCAGGGTTAGGGATAGAGTTAGGGTTTGTGGTAGAGTTAGGGTTAGGGTTAGGGTTAGGGTTAGGGTTACGGTTACGGTTAGGCTTAGGTGTAGGATTAGGCCTAGGTTAGCATTAGGGTTAGGGATAGTGTTAGGGTTAGGGATAGAGTTAGGGTTAGGGTTAGGATTAGGGGTTAGGGTTAGGGTTAGGGTTAGGGGTTAGGATAGGGTTAGGGTGAGGGGTAAGGGTAAGGGTTAGTTTAGGGTTAGGGTTAGGGTTACATTTAGGCTTATGTGTAGGACTAGGCCTAGGTTAGCATTAGGGTTCGGGTTAGGGTTAGGGTCAGGGTTAGGTTTAGGTTAAAGTTAGGGTTAAGGTTAGGCTTAGGGTTAGGGTTAGGGTTAGGCTTAGGGTTAGGGTTAGGGTTAGGGTTAGGGTTAGGGTTAGGGTTAGGGATAGGGTTAGGGTTAGGGATAGGGTTAGGGTTAGGGTTAGGGTTACAATTAGACTTAGGTGTAGGGCTAGGGTTAGGTTAGCATTAGGGTCACGGTCAGATTCAGGGTTAAGTCAGGATAAGGGTTAGGGTTACGGTTAGGCTTAGGCATAGATTTAGGCTTAGGTTTATGCTTAGGGTCAGGGTTAGGGTTAGGGTTAGGGTTAGGGTTAACAATAGATTTATGGCTAGGGTTAGGGTTAGGGTTAGGGTTAGGGGTTATGGTTAGGGTTAGGGTTAGGGGTTCGGGTTAGGGTTAGGGTTAGGGTTAGGGTAGGTTTAGGTTACGGTCAGGGTTACGGTTAGGCTTATGCATAGGCCTAGGTCTAGGTTGGCGTTAGGGAAATGGTCAGAATCAGGATTATATCAGGCTTAGGGTTAGGGTTAGGGTTAGGGGTAGGTTATGGTCAGGGTTAGGGTTAGGGTTAGGGTTAGGGTTAGGGTTAGGGTTAGGGGTTAGGGTAGGGTTAGGGTGAGGGTTAAGGGTAAGGGTTAGTTTAGGGTTAGGGTTAGGGTTACAGTTAGGCTTATGTGTAGGACTAGGCCCAGGTTAGCATTAGGGTTAGGGTTAGGGTTAGGGTTAGGATTCGGGTTAGGGTTAGGGTTAGGTTACAGTTGGGTTAGAGTTAGGCTTAGGGTACGGTCAGTGTTACAGTTAGGTTTAGGTGTAGGTCTAAGCCCAGGTTAGCATTAGGATCACGGTCAGAGTTAAGGTTACGTCAGGGTTAGGGTTAGGGATAGGGTTAGGGTTAGTGGTTAGGGTTAGAGTTAGGGTTAGGGTTAGGGTTAGGGTTAGGGTCAGGGTTAGGATTAGGGCTTAGGCTTAGGGTTAGGGTTAGGGTTAGGGTTAGGGTTAGGTTTAGGGGTTAGGGTTAGGGTTAGGGTTAGGGTTAAGTTTAGGGTTAGGGTTAGGGTTACAGTTAGGCTTATGTGTAGGACTAGGCCTAGGTTAGCGTTAGGGTCAGGGTTAGGATTAGGGCTTAGGGTTAGGGTTAGGGTTAGGTTAGGGATAGGGTTAGGGTTAGGTTACAGTTGGTTTAGAGTTAGGCTTAGGGTACTGTCAGTGTTACAGTTAGGTTTAGGTGTAGGTCTAAGCCCAGGTTAGCATTACGATCATGGTCAGAGTTAAGGTTACGTCAGGGTTAGGGTTCGGGTTAGGGTTAGGGTCAGGGTTAGGTTTAGGTTAAAGTTAGGGTTAAGGTTAGGCTTAGGGTTAGGGTTAGGGTTAGGCTTAGGCTTAGGGTTAGGGTTAGGGTTAGGGTTAGGGATAGGGTTAGGGTTAGGGATAGGGTTAGGGTTAGGGTTAGGGTTACAATTAGACTTAGGTGTAGGGCTAGGGTTAGGTTAGCATTAGGGTCACAGTCAGATTCAGGGTTAAGTCAGGATAAGGGTTAGGGTTACGGTTAGGCTTAGGCATAGATTTAGGCTTAGGTTTATGCTTAGGGTCAGGGTTAGGGTTAGGGTTAGGGTTAGGAATAGATTTATGGCTAGGGTTAGGGTTAGGGTTAGGGTTAGGGGTTATGGTTAGGGTTAGGGTTAGGGGTTATGGTTAGGGTTAGGGTTAGGGGTTCGGGTTAGGGTTAGGGTTAGGGTTAGGGTAGGTTTAGGTTACGGTCAGGGTTACGGTTAGGCTTATGCATAGGTCTAGGTCTAGGTTGGCGTTAGGGAAATGGTCAGAATCAGGATTATATCAGGCTTAGGGTTAGGGTTAGGGTTAGGGGTAGGCTTAGGCTTAGGGTTAGGGTTAGGGATAGGGTTAGGGTTAGGGTTAGTGGTTAGGGTTAGGTTTAGGGTTAGAGATAGTGTGAGGGTTAGGGTTAGGGTTAGAGAGAGGGTGAGGGTCAGGGTTAGGTTTAGGGTTAGGTTTAGGATTAGACTTAGGCTTAGACTTAGGTTACGGACCGGGTTACGATTATGCTTAGGTGTAGGGCTAGTCCTAGGTTAGCATTAGGGTCATGGTCAGATTCAGGGCTAAGTCAGGGTTAGGGTTAGGGTTAGGGTTAGGCTTAGGCATAGGGTTAGGGTTAGGGTTAGGGTTAGGGTTAGGATTAGGGGTTAGGGTTAGGGGTTAGTGTTAGGGTTAGGGTTTGGGATTAGGGGTAGAGTTAGGGTTAGGGTTAGGGCTTTGGGTTAGGTTTAGTGGTAGGGTTAGGCTTAGGGTTAGGGTTAGGGTTAGGGGTTATGGTTAGGGTTAGGGTTAGGGGTTCGGGTTAGGGTCAGGGATAGGGTTAGGGTTAGGGTTAGGGTTAGGGATGGGGTTAGGGTTACAGTTAGGGGCAAGGGTTAGGGGTTAGGGTTAGGGTTAGGTTACGGTCAGGGTTACAACTAGCCTTAGGTGTAGGGCTAGACCTGCGTTAGCATTAGGGTCATGGTCAGATTCAGGGCTAAGTCAGGGTTAGAGTTAGGGTTAGGGTTATGGTCAGGCTTAGGGTTAGGGATGGGGTTAGGGACAGGGGTTAGGGTAAGGGTTAGGGTTAGGGATAGGGTTAGGGTTAGGGTTAGGGGTTAGGGTTAGGGGTTAGGGTTAGGGTTAGTGTTAGGGTTAGGGGTTAGGGTTAGGGTTAGGGGTTAGGGTCAGGCTTAGGGTTAGGGTAAGGGTTAGTGGTTAGGGTAAGGGTTAGGGTTAGGGATAGGGTTAGGGTTAGGGTTAGGGGTTAGGGTTAGGGTTAGGGTTAGGGTCAGGTTTAGGTTACGGTCAGGGTTACAATTAGGTTTAGGTGTAGGGCTAGTCCTAGGTTAGCATTAGGGTCACAGTCAGATTCAGGGCTAAGTCAGGGTTAGGGTTAGGGTTAGGGTTAGGGTTAGGGATAGGGTTAGGGTTAGGGTTAGGGTTCGGGTTAGGGGTTATGGTTAGGGTTAGGTTTAGGGGTTCGGGTTAGGGTTAGGGATGGGGTTAGGGTTAGGGTTAGGGTTAGGTTACGGTCAGGGTTACAATTAGCCTTAGATGTAGGACTAGGTTAGGGTTAGGGTTAGGGTTAGGGTTAGGGTTAGGGTTAGGCTTAGGTCTAGGGCTAGGCCTAGGTTAGCATTAGGGTTAGGGTTAGGGCAGGGTTAGGGATAGAGTTAGGGTTTGTGGTAGAGTTAGGGTTAGGGTTAGGGTTAGGGTTAGGGTTACGGTTAGGCTTATGTGTAGGGCAAGGCCTAGGTTAAAATAGGGTCACGGTCAGATTCAGGGTTTAGTCAGGATTAGGGTTAGGGTTAGGCTTAGGCATAGACTTAGGTTTAGGGTTAGGCTTAGGCTTAGGGTTAGGCTTAGGCATAGGCTTAGGCTTAGGCTTAGGGTTAGGGTCAGGGTTAGGCTTAGTGTTAGGGTTAGGGTTAGAATTATGGTTAGGGATAGGATTAGGGTTAGGCTACAGTTGGGGTTATGGTTAGGCTTAGGGTACGGTCAGCGTTACAGTTAGGCTTAGGCGTAGGCCTAGGTCCTGGTTAGGATCACGGTCAGAGTCAAGGTTAAGTCAGGGTTAGGGTTAGGGTTAGGGTTAGGGTTAGGGTTAGGGATAGGGGTTAGGGTTAGGGTTAGGCTTAGGGTTAGGGATAGGGTTAGGCTTAGGTTATGGTCAGGGTTAGGGTTAGGGTTACGGTTACGGTTACGGTTAGGGTTAGGGTTAGGGTTTAGGATTAGGGTTAGGGTTAGGGTTACAGTCAGGGTCAGGGTTAGGGTTAGGGTCATCAGGGTTCCAGTTAGGTTTAGGGTTATTAGGGTTAGGGTTAGGCTTAGGGTTATGGTTAGGGTTAGGATCAGTGTTTAGGGTTAGGGTTATTGGAGTTGGGCTATTAGGGTTAGGGTTATTAGGGGTAGGGTTAGGGTCATTAGGGCTAGGATCATTAGGGTTATGTTTTAAGGTTAGGGTTCAGGATAGGGTTATTAGGGTTAGCGTTAGGTTTAGGGTCTCGGGTTATGGTTAGGGTTAGGGTTTAGGGTTAGCGTTAGGTTTAGGGTTAGGTTTAGGGTTAGGTATAGGGTTTAGGCTTAGAGTTGCGTTTAGGGTTAGGCTTAGGATTTAGGGTTAACTTGAGGTTTACAGTTACGGTTAGGGTTAGGGTTAGGTATAGGGTTTAGGCTTAGAGTTAGGTTTAGGGTTAGGCTTAGGATTTAGGGTTAAGTTGAGGTTTACGGTTAGGGTTAGTGTTAGGGTTAGGGTTAGGGTTAAGGGTAGGGTTAGGGTTAGGTTTAGGGGTTAGATTCATTAGGGCTAAGGTCGTTATGGTTAGGGTTAAGGGTTAGGGTTAGGGTTATTAGGGTTAGCGTTAGGATTAGCTTTAGGATTAGGATTAGGGTTAGGGTTAGGGTTATTGCAGGTGGGTTATTAGGGTTAGGGATATCAGGGGTAGCGTTAGGGTTAGGGTTAGGGTTTAGGGTTAGGATTAGGGATAGGGTTAGGGTTAGGGTTAGGGTTAGGTTGGGTTATTAGGATTATTAGAATTAGGATTAGGATTATTAGAATTAGGAATATTAGGGTTAGGGTTTAATGTTAAGTTTGAAGTTGGGGTCAGGGTTACGGTTAGGGTTTACGGTTAGGGTAAGGGTTAGATTTAGGGTTAGGGTTAGGGTTTAGGGTTAGGGTTAGGGTTTAGGGTTTAGGGTTACTAGGGTTAGGGTTAGGATTATTTTTGTTAGGGTTAGGCATATGGTTAGCGTTAAGGTTATGGTTATGGTGTACGATTAGGGTTAGGGTTAGGTATATTACGGTTAGGGTTATTACGGTTAGGTTTCAGGTTAGGGTTATTAGGGTTAGCGTTAGGGTTAGGGTTAGGGTTAGGGTTAGGGTTAGGGTCAGGTTTAGGGTTAGGGTTAGGTTTAGGGTTAGGATTAGGGTTAGGGTTAGGGTTAGGGATAGGGTTAGGGTTAGGGTTAGGGTCAGGGTTAGGATTAGGTTTAGGGGTAGGGTTAGGTTACAGTTAAGGTTAGGATTAAACTTAGGTTACGGTCAGGGTTATGGTTACGCATAGGCATAAGCTTAGGCTTAGGCTTGGGTTAGGGTTAGGGTCACGGTCAGAGTCAGTGTTAGGACAGGGTTAGGGTCAGGGTCAGGCTTAGGTTTAGGGTTAGGGTTAGGGTTAGGTTACAGTGAGGGTTAGGCTTAGGGTTAGGGTTAGGGTTAGGTTTAGAGGTTAGGACTAGGGTTAGGATTAGGGTTAGGGTTAGGGTTTAGGGTAAGAGTTACGGTTAGGGTTAGGGTAAAAGGTTAGGGCTAGGGTTAGGGTTAGGGTTAGGTTAGGATTAGGGTTAGGGTTCGGGTTAGGGTTAGGGATTAGGATTAGGTTTAGGGTTTAGGGTTAATGTTAGGGTTAGGGGTTAGTGTCAGTGTTAGGGTTAGGGAAATTAGGGTTAGGGTAAGAGGTTAGGGTTAGGGTTAGTGTCATTAGGGTTAGGGTTAGGGTTAGGGGTTAGGGCTAGGTTTAGGCTTAGGGTTAGGGTTAGGGTTAGGGATAGGGTTAGGTTACAGTTAGGGTTCAGGTTAGGGTTCAGGGTTACGGTTAGGGTTAGGGTTTAGGGTTAGGGTTAGGGTTACGGTCAGGGTTAGGTTTAGGGTTAGGGATAGGGTTAGGTTACAGTTAGGGTTCAGGTTAGGGTTCAGGGTTACGGTTAGGGTTAGGGTTTAGGGTTAGGGTTAGGGTTACGGTCAGGGTCAGGGTCAGGGTTAGGGTTAGGGTCATCAGGGTTAGGGTTAGGGTTAGCGTTAGGGTTAGGGTCAGGGTTTGGGTTAGGGTCATCAGGGTTCCAGTTAGGGTTAGGGTTATTAGGGTTAGGGTTAGGCTTAGGGTTATGGTTAGGATTAGGATCAGTGTTTAGGGTTA
>NC_092559.1:51891608-51951608 GCF_037038585.1 Patagioenas fasciata
TATATTTAGGGATAGGGTTAGGGTTTAGGTTTAGGGTTAGGGTCAGGGATATTACAGTTAGGGTTATTAGGGTTAGGTTTCAGGTTAGGGTTATTAGGGTTAGTGTTAGGATCAGGTTTAGGGTTAGGATTAGCGTTAGGATTCCGGCCTAAGATCAGGTTCTATGGGTGGAGTTACGGTTAGATTTAGGTTTAGTGTTAGGGTTAGGGCTTAGGATTAGGTTTAGGGTTAGGGCCTAGGGCTAGGCTCTAGGGTTAGGTTTTCAGTTTAGGTTAGGGTTAGGGTTTAGAGTTAGGTTTAGGGTTAGGTTTATTTGAGTTAGGTTTATTAGGGTTAGAGTTAGGGTTATTAGGGGTAGGGTTAGGGTTATTGGGGTTAGGGATAGGGTCATAAAACTAACACTAGCCATAAACCCTAACCCGAAACCTGACCCTAACCCTAACCCTAATCCTAACACTACCGGTAACCCTTACCCAACCCTAAGCCTAACCCTAAGCCTAAGCCTAAGCCTAACCCTAACCCTAACCCAAACCCTAAGGCTAAACACTAACCCAAACCCTATACCCTAACCTTAAACCTAATCCTAACCCTAAACCTAACCCTTACCCAGCCCTAACCATAATGACCCTAACCTCTTCCCCTAACCCTAACTCTAACCATTACCCTAACCCCAACCCTAAAACTTACCCTAATGACCCTAAAACTAATAACCCTATCCCTAAACTCTAACCATAAACCTAATCCGAACCCTAACCCTAACTCTAACCATTACCCTAACCCCAACCCTAAAACTTACCCTAATGACCCTAAACCTAATAACCCTATCCCTAAACTCTAACCATAAACCTAATCCTAACCCTAACCCTAATCCTAAACCCTAACCCTAACCATAACTATAACCCTAACCGTTACCCTAACCCTAACCCTAAACCCAACACTACCCTTAAATTCTATACCTAACCTTAACCCAAAATCTAATCCTAATATTAACCCTTACCTTAACCCTAACCCTAACACTAATGACCACAACCCTAATGACCCTAACCCTAAACTTAAAACCTGACCCTAACCATTACCCTAACCCTAAACCGTAAGTCTCACCCTAAATCTTAACCATAACAGTAACCATAACCCTAACCCTAAACATTATCCTAACCCTAACCCTAGAACCTAACCCTAAACCCTCACGTTAACCCTAACCATAGGCCCTAAACCTAATACTAAACCTAATCCCAACCTTACCCTAAAGATAACCCTAAAGTCCATAACCCTAATGACCCTAACCATAACCCTAACCCTAAACCCTAACAGTAACCCTAACCCTAATACTAACCTTAACCCTACGCCTAACCCTAACCCTAACCCTAATCCTAAAACTAAACCTAACCCTAAACTTAACCCTACCCTAACCCTAAACCTAACCCTAACCCTAGAGCCTAACACTAAACCCTAACCTTAACCCTAACCTTAGGCCCTAACCGTAACCCAAATCCTTAACCGACTCCTAACCCTTACCCTAACCGTAACCCTAACACTAAACCCTAACTCTAACCGTAACTCTATCCCTAACCGAACCCTAACCCTAAACCCTAACAGTAACCCTAACCCTAATACTAACCTTAACCCTATGCCTAACCCTAACCCTAACCCTAACCCTAACCCTAATCCTAAAACTAAACCTAACCCTAAACTTAACCCTACCCTAACCCTAAACCTAACCCTAACCCCAGAGCCTAACACTAAACCCTAACCTTAACCCTAACCTTAGGCCCTAACCGTAACCCAAATCCTTAACCGACTCCTAACCCTTACCCTAACCGTAACCCTAACACTAAACCCTAACCCTAACCATAACCCTAACCCTAACCCTAACCCTAACCCTAACCCTAACCATAACCCTAACCCTAACCCTCACCCTTACCCTAACCCTAACCCTCATACTAACCCTAACCCTAACCGTAAATATAACCGTAACCCTAACCCTAAACCTATCACTATCCTTAAACCTAACCCTAACCCTAAACCTAACTCTAACCCTAACCCTAACCCTAACCCTAATCCTAACCCTAACCATAACCCTAACCCTAACCCTCACCCTTACCCTAACCCTAACCCTCATCCTAACCCTAACCCTAACCGTAAATATAACCGTAACCCTAAACCTATCACTATCCTTAAACCTAACCCTAACCCTAAACCTAACCCTAGAGCCTAACACTAAACCCTAACCTTAACCCTAACCTTAGGCCCTAAACCTAATCCTAAACCTAATCCTAACCCTTACCCTAAAGATAACCCTAAAGACCATAACCCTAATGACCCTAACCCTAACCCTAAACCCTAACCGTAACCTTAAACCTAATACTAACCTTAACCCTACGCCTAACCCTAACCGTAACCCTAACCCTAACCCTAATCCTAAAACTAAACCTAACCCTAAACTTAACCCTAACCCTAACCCTAAACCTAACCCTAACCCTAGAGCCTAACAATAAACCCTAAACTTAACCCTAACCTTAGGCCCTAACCGTAACTCTATCCCGAACCGAAACCTAACCCTAAGCCTAACCCTAACCCTAAACCTAACTCTAACCCTAACCCTAACCCCAAACCTAACTCTAACCCTAACCCTAACCCCAAACAAAAGTCTAACCCTAAACCCTAACCCTAAACATAAAACTAACACTAACCCTAAACCTAACCCTAACCCTACACTGTACCCCTAAACCTAACCCTAACCCTAAACCTAAACACTAACACTAACCCTAAACCTAACCGTAACCCTAACCATAAACATAACCCTAACCCTAAATCCTAACCCTAATCCTAACCCTAAAACTAACACTAACCCTAAACCCTAACCCTATACCCTAAGCCTAACACTGACCGTAAACCCTAACCGTAAATCCTAGACCCTAACCCTAATACTAATCCTAAACCGAACCCAAAACCTAACTCTAACCCTAACCTTAACCATAATCCTAGTGACCCTAGCCCTAATGACCCTAATCCTAAAGCCTGACCCTAATCCTAAGCCGAACCCTATCCCTAACCCTAGAGCCTAACCCTAGACCCTAACCTTAAACCTAATCCCAACCCTAACCCTAAACTCTAACCCTAACCCTAAACATAACCCTAACCCTAAATCTAACCCTAACCCTAAACCCTAACCCTAACCGTAAACCTAACCCTAACCCTAAACCTAACCCTAACCGTAACCCTAACCCTAAACTTAACCCTAACCCTAACCCTAAACTTAACCCTAACCCTAAACCTAAACCTAAACCTAACCCTACACTCTATCCCTAACCCTACAGTCTATCCCTAACCCTAACCCTAAACCTAAATCTAAACCTAAACATAACCATAAACCATAATCCTAAACTTAACACTAACCCCAAACCTAACCCTACACTCTATCCCTAACCCTACAGTCTATCCCTAACCCTAACCCTAAACCTAAATCTAAACCTAAACATAACCCTAAACCATAATCCTAAACTTAACACTAACCCCAAACCTAACCCTAAATCCACACCCAGAACCTAACCCTAGGCCCTAACCCTAACCCTAACCCTAGACCCTAACCCTAACACTAATTCTAATCCAAACCCTAACCCTTGCCCAACCCTGACATAAAACCTAACTCTAACCCTAACCTTAACCCTAATGACCCTAGCCCTAATGACTCTAAGCCCTAACCCTAACCCTAACCCAAACCTTAACATAACCCTAAACCATAATCCTAAACTTAACACTAACCCCAAACCTAACCCTAAATCCACACCCAGAGCCTAACCCTAGGCCCTAACCCTAACCCTAACCCTAGACCCTAACCCTAACACTAATTCTAATCCAAACCCTAACCCTTGCCCAACCCTGACATAAAACCTAACTCTAACCCTAACCTTAACCCTAATGACCCTAGCCCTAATGACTCTAAGCCCTAACCCTAACCCTAACCCAAACCTTAACCCGAACCCTAACCCTATCCCTAACTCTAACCCTAACCGTAACATTAACGCTAACCCTAGAACCTAACTCTAACCCCAATAACCCTATACCCTAATAACCCTAACCCTAACCCAAAACCTAATAACTCTTACCTTAACCCTAACTCTAACCCTAACCCTAAACCTAGCCTAACCCTAAACCCTAAACTTAACCCTAAACCTAGGCCCTAACCCTAACCCTAATAACCCTAACTCTAATAACCCTAACCGTAACCCTAACCCTAAATCCTAACCCTAGCACTAGCCTTACCCTAAACCCAACACTTAAACCTAAACCTAGCCTAACCCTAAACCCTAAACTTAACCCTAAACCTAGGCCCTAACCCTAACCCTAATAACCCTAACTCTAATAACCCTAACCGTAACCCTAACCCTAAATCCTAACCCTAGCACTAGCCTTACCCTAAACCCAACACTTAACCCTAAACCTAGGCCCTAACCCTAACCCTAATACTAAACATAATCCTAAGCCTCACCCTAACCCTAATGACCCTAACCCTAATGGCACTAACGCTAACCCTAAATTCAAACCCTAACCCTAAACTCTATCCCTAACCCTAACCCTAACTCTAACCCTAACGTGAAATCCTAACCCTAACCCTAAACCTAACCTTAATCGTAACCCTAAATCTAACCCTAGACCATAACCCTAACACTAACACCTAACCATAAACCTAACCCTAACCCTAAATCTAAACCTAACCCTAACCCTACCCTAACCCAAAACCTAACTCTAACCCTAACCTTAACCATAACCCTAATGACCCTATCCCCAATGACCCTAACCCCTAACCCTAAAACCAATACCCTAACAGTAAACCTACCCCTAATAACACTAACCCTAACCCTAATACCCCTAATTCACAGAATCACAGAATCACAGAATCACAGAATTGGCTAGGTTGGAAAAGACCTCAGAGATCATCAAGTCCAACCCTTGGTCCAACTTCAGCCCATTTACTAGATCATGGCACTAAGAGCCATGTCCAATCTCAGTTTAAAAACCTCCAGGGACGGTGAGTCCACCACCTCCCTAGGCAGGCCATTCCAATGCCTGATCACTCTTTCCGTAAAGAACTTCTTCCTAATATCCAGCCTAAACTTCCCCTGGCAGAGTTTAAGCCCATGTCCCCTTGTCCTATTGCTAACTGCCTGGGAGAAGAGACCAGTTCCCACCTGACTATAACTTCCCTTCAGGTAGTTATAGAGAGTGATGAGGTCACCTCTAAGCCTCCTCTTCTCCAGGCTGAACAACCCCAGCTCCCTCAGCCTCTCACCATAGGTCATGTGCTCAAGTCCCTTCACCAGTCTTGTTGCTCTTCTCTGGACCCGCTCCAGCACCTCAATATCTTTCCTGAACTGAGGGGCCCAGAACTGAACACAATACTCCAGGTGTGGCCTCACCAATGCAGAGTACAGGGGAAGGATCACTTCCCTTGTCCTGCTGACCACACTATTTTTGATACAGGCCAGGATACCATTGGCCTTCTTGGCCACCTGGGCACACTGTTGGCTCATGTTGAGCTTGCTGTCAATCAGTACCCCCAGGTCCCTTTCTGTCTGGCTGCTCTCCAGCCACTCTGTGCCCAGCCTGTAGCGCTGAAGGGGGTTGTTGTGGCCAAAGTGCAGGACCCGGCACTTGGCCTTGTTGAACTTCATCCCATTGGAATCAGCCCATTTTTCCAGTCTATCCAGATCTCTTTGCAGAGCCCTCCTGCCTTCCAGCAGGTCAACACTGCCCCCCAACTTGGTGTCATCAGCAAATTTGCTGATGGTGGTCTCAATCCCCTAACCCTAATTCTAATAACCGAAACCCTAACCCTAAACCCTAACCCTAACTCTAAACCCTAACCCTACATCCTAACCCTAATACTAGTCCTAAACCTAACCCAAAACCTAACTCTAACCCGAGTCCTAACCATAACCCTAATGACCCTAGCCCTAATGACCCTAACCACTATCCCTAACCCCAATAACCCTAACCCTAACCCTAACCCTAATAACCCTAATTCTAATAACCCTAACCCTAACCCTAACACCTAATACTAACCCTAAACCCTAACCCTAAACGTAACCTGAAAACCTAACCCTAGAGCCTAGCCCTAGGCCCTAACCCCAACCCTACACTCTGTCCCTAAACGTAACCCTAACCCTAACCAGAAACCTGAACCCTAACGGTACACATTAACACTAATACTAACCGTAATTCTATCCCTAACTGTAAACCTAACCCTAACCCTAACCCTAACCCTAAACCTAAACCTAATAACCCTAATTCTAATAACCCTAACCCTAAACCTAATAACACTAACTCTAATAACCCTAACCCTAACCCTAAACACTAATGCTAACACTAAACCCTAACCCTAAACCTATTCCGAAAACCTAACCCTAGAGCCTAACCCTGGGCCATAACCCTAACCCTAATCCTAGGCCCTAAACCTAACCGGAAACATAACCCTAACCCTAAACCTAACTCTAACTCCAACCCTAGAGCCTAACCCTAGGCCCTAACCCTAACACTAATCCTAACCCTAAACCTAACCCTAACGCTAACCCTAATAACCCTAACCCTAAACCCTAATAACACTAACTTTAATAAGCCTAACCTTAACACCAATCCTAAACCATAACCCTGACCCTAACCACGATAACCGATAACCTAATAACACCAACCCTAACCCTAATATCCCTACCCCTAACCCTAACCCTAATCCAAAAACCCAAACGTAAACCTAACCCTAACGCTAATAACACTAACTCTAATAACCCTAACCCTAACCCTAACCCTAACCCTGATCCTAACCCTAATGACCATAACCCTAATGGCACTAACACTAACCCTAAACTGAAACCCTAACCCTACACTCTGTCCCTAACCCTAAACCTAACACTAACCCTAACTCCAACCCCAGAGCCTAACCTTAGTCCTTAACACTAAAACCTAACCTTAACCCTAATCCTAGGCCTTAACCCTAACCCAAATCCTAAACCTACTCCTAACCCTTACCCTTACCCTAACCCTAACCCTAATGACCATAACCCTAATGACCCTAACTCTAAGCCTAAACTCTAACCCTAAACCTAAATGTAACCCTAACCCTAAACCCTAATCCGAACCCTAAACCTAACCCTAAACATAACTCTAACCGTATGCCTAAACATAACCCTAACCCTAAACCCTAATCCTAACCCTAAACGTAACTCTAACCCTATCCCTAAACATAACCCCAAACCTAAACCCCAATCCTAACCCTAACACTAACACTAACCCTAAACCTAACCCTAACCCCAACCCTACACTCTGTCCCTAAACGTAACCCTAACCCTAACCAGAAACCTGAACCCTAACGGTACACATTAACACTAATACTAATCCTAAACCTAACCCTAATCCTAGAGCATAACACTAAACCCTAACCTTATCCCTAACCCAAATCCTAAACCTACTCCTAACCCTTACCCTAAGGACCATAACCCTTATGACCCTCACCCTAACCCTAAACCCTAACCCTAACCCTAACCCTAAACCTAACCCTAATAAAACTAATTCTAATAACCCTAACCCTAAACCCTAATGCTAACACTAAACCCTAACCCTAAACCTAACCTGAAAACCTAACCCTAGAACCTAGCCTTAGACCCTAACCCTAACCCTAAACCTAGGCCCTAACCCTAACCCTTACTCTAACCCTAACACTAAACCCTAACCCTAAAGCATAACTCTATCCCTAACCGTAAAACTAACCCTAAACCAAAAGCTTACCTTAACCCTAACCCTAATCCTAACCCTAACCCTAACTCTAACCGTAAACATAACCCTTACCCCAAACCTAACCCCAACTCCAACCCTGGACCCTAACCCTAGGCCCTAACCCTAACCCTAATCCTAACCCTAAACCTAACCCTAACGGTAACCATAATAACCCTAACCCTAATAACACTAACCCTAAGCCCAATCCTAAACCATAACCCTAACCCTATCCACTATAACCCTAACCCTAACCCTAAGCCTAAACCTAATAACACTAACCCTAACCCTAATATCCCTACCCGTAACCCTAACCCTAATCCTAAACCTTAACCCTAATCCTAAACCCTAACCCTAACACTAACCCTAGCCCTAATAACCCTAACTCTAATAACCCTAATCCTAACCCAAACCCTAAACCCTAACCCTAACCGTAGACCCTAACACTAATACTAATCCTAAACCTAACTGTAATCCTAACCCTAACCCTAATCCTAACCCTAAACCTAACCCTAATCCTAGCCTAACACTAAACCCTAAATTTAACCTGAAACCTAGGCCCTAACCCTAATGCTAAACCCTAACTTTAATAACCCTGACCCTAACCCTAACACTAAATCCTAATCCTAACTCTAAACCTAACACTAAATGTAACCCTAACCCTACCCCTAAACATAACCCTAACCCTAAACCTAACCCTAACCCTAACCCTAAAACTAACCCTAACCCTAAACCTGACACTAACACTAACCCTAAAACTAACCCTAACTGTAACCCTAACCCTAACCCTAACTGTAACCCTAACCCTAACCCTAACCCTAACCCTAACCCTAACCCTAACCCTACACTCTATCCCTAACCATAAACCTAACCCTAACCCTACCCCTAACCCTAACCCTAAACCTGACACTAATACTAACCCTAAAACTAACCCTAACTGTAACCCTAACCCTAACCCTAACCCTAACCCTAACCCTAACCCTACACTCTATCCCTAACCATAAACCTAACCCTAACCCTACCCCTAAACCTAACCCTAATCCTAGAGCCTAACACTAAACCCTAACATGAACCCTAAGCCTAGGCCCTAACCCTAACCCAAATCCTAAACCTACTCCTAACCCTTACCCTAATGACCATAACCATAATGACACTAACCCTAACCCTAACCTCTTACCCTAAACCTAAACCTAACACTAAGCGTAACCTTAAACCCTAATCCTAACCCTAAAATTAACACTAACCCTAAACCCTAACCATAACCCGAATGATCCTAACCCTAATGCTAAACTCTAACTATAACCCTAATCCTAAGCCTTTACCCTAATCCCTAACCCTAAACGTAACCCTTACGCTAACACTAAACCCTAACGCTAACCCTAAATTCTAATCCTAACCCTAACCCTAACCCTAACCCTAAAGACTAACCCTAAACCTAACCCTAATCCTAACCCTAAACCTAAACTTAATCCTAGCCTAACCCTAAACCCTAAACTTTACCCTAAACCTAGGCCCTAACCCTAACGCTAAACCCTAACCCTAATAACCCTAACCCTAACCCTAACCCTAACCCTAATAACCCTAACCCTAATAACCCTAACCCTAAACCCTAACCCTAACCCTAACCCTAACCCTAAACCCTAACCCTAACCCTAACCCTAACCCTAAACCCTCACCCTCACCCTAACCCTAACCCTAAACCTAACCCTAATACCCTCACCCTAACCCTAACCATAACCCTAACCCTAACCCTAACCCTAATACCCTCACCCTAACCCTAACCCTAACCCTAACCCTAATAACCCTAACCCTAACCCTAACCCTAAACCCTAAGCCTAACCCTAACCCAAACCCTAACCCGAACCCTAACCCTAAACCTAAACCTAGCCTACCCCTAAAGACTAAACTTAACCCTAAACCTAGGCCCTAACCCTAACGCTAAATCCTAACCCTAATAACCCTAACTCGAACCCTAAACCCTCACCCTCACCCTAACCCTAACCCTAACCCTAACCCTAATACCCTCACCCTAACCCTAACCATAACCCTAACCCTAACCCTAACCCTAACCCTAATACCCTCACCCTAACCCTAACCCTAACCCTAACCCTAATAACCCTAACCCTAACCCTAACCCTAAACCCTAAGCCTAACCCTAACCCAAACCCTAACCCGAACCCTAACCCTAAACCTAAACCTAGCCTACCCCTAAAGACTAAACTTAACCCTAAACCTAGGCCCTAACCCTAACGCTAAATCCTAACCCTAATAACCCTAACTCGAACCCTAACCCTAACCCTAACCCCTAACCCTAACACTAACCTAACCCTAAACCCTAAAATTAACCCTAACCCTAGGCCCTAACCCTAACCTTAAACCTGACCCTGACCCTAATGACCATTACCCTAATGGCACTAACCCTAACCGTAAACTCAAATCCTAACCCTACACTCTATCCCTAACCCTAAATCTAACCCTAAACGTAACCCTAAACCTAACACTAACACTAAACCCTAACCATAACCCTAAACCCAAAAGCTAAACTTAACACTAATCCTAAACCTAACCCTAACTCCAACCCTAGAGTCTAACCCTAGGCCCTAACTCTAACCCTAAACCTAACCCTAACCCTAGAGCCTAACACTAAACCCTAACCTTAACCCTAAGCCTAGGCCCTAACCCTAACCGAAATCCTAAACCTACTCCTAACCCTTACCCTAATGACCATAACCATAATGACCCTAACCCTAATCCTAAACTCTTACCCTAAACCGAAACCTAACCCTAAGACAAACCCTAAACCCTAATCCTAATCCTAAACCTAACCCTAAAACTAACACTAACCCTAAACCTTAACCATAACCCTAACTCTAACCCTGTAAACTAACCCTAACCCGAAACCTAACCCGAACCCTAACCCTAGATGTTGCTTTATCCATGCGAGCCACGGAACCTGACACACCAATATGATGTTCACAGAGTTCGCTTTATTGTCGGACCGGGCTAGCTTTATAGCAAAGCTGCCCTGTCCACGCGCCTTACAACAACGTGATTGGTTGTAACTCGTGTTATACAATAACATGATAGGCTGCATGTGCTGTCCACGCGCTCTGCACACATGTGTCCGGCGATTGCTCACTCATTATTACCTTCTAATGGTGCTCCTTTAGTTTCTTTTGTCTCTGGCTTCACCTCTCAGCCAGGCTGGCGACAACCCCATCCCCCTGGGGCGGGGGGGGGGCTCTGCCACTACATCTCCCCCTCTTTTATTTAATATTAACAATACGCCGTATCATGCTTTAAATACAGTGTGAAATACAGGGTAAGAACATTAAGGCTAATACAATTACAATTAACAAGAACAAACCTGTTTTCAATATTCCTTTTAACCAAACAAGGCATTCACCCCAAAAAAACCAATATCTGCTGTTATTTTCTTGTTCTGCAAATCTTCTATCTTTTTAACTTTTAAGTTCAAACAACACATACAATCAAACTCTTCATAACTGTGAACATGTCCAATAACAAAAGATTAATTGCTGCTCTGTTTTACAAAGTGGTATTCTCAACATTGGCTACATTCGTTGCTTAAAGCGATAACATGTCTGAGGTTAAGGGTTGTCATCACTGCAATCGGTTTCTTCTCTGTTAGCTAGTCAAGGTCTCACCCACTTTGCTGGGATCCATGAATTTTTGTGGTTACCTGTAGAAACACAAGCATATCCCCTTCCCCAGGTTATTAGTGACATAGGACCTTCCCATTGTTGTGTTGTCGGATTAAACACACTAACCCTAGGCACATTTTCGGGAAAATCTTTGACATTTTTGATATGGTGCATAACAACTGGTTCCATTTCAGTTCCACTTTTAGGATTAAGCCAGTTCAGCACATACAATGCCTTCATCAATACCTCTTCTGGGCTCACACCAATTCCCCCTTGTTTTTTCAAAACAGACAAAAGATTTTTTAATGTACAGTGTGCACGCTCAATAATTGCTTGGCCAGTAGAATTATAAGGGATTGCAAACAGGTGTTGTACCTTCCACTGGGTGAGGAAGGCTGCAAGTCTGTCAGAGTGGTATGCAGGACCATTATCTGTTTTGATTTGTGTAGGGACACCCATGACAGCAAAAGCTTGTAGTAAATGACGTTTTACTGCCTTTGCATTTGCTGAGGTCAAGGCTGTAGCCCACAGCAGTCCTGAACAGGTATCTATGGAGACATGAATGTACTTTTGTCTGCCAAATGGTGCAAATTCAGTAATATCAGTTTGCCATAACTGACCTGGCTGCAAGCCCCGAGGATTTACTCCCTTTTGTTGGAGAGGGACTATGCCGGCACAATCAGGACAAGCTGCAATAATGGCTCGAGCTTGTTCCTTTGTAATTGTAAACTGCTTTCGGAGTGCTGCTGAGGATTGATGAAAGAATTCGTGAGCTTGTCTGGTTTGTTCAAAAGGGGAAATATCTGCTACTGCCACAAGTTTGTCTATAATGCTGTTTCCCTCTACTAGACCACCTGGTATGTTAGTATGGCTTTTTATATGCATGATAAATACTGGTGCTGTCCTATAATCTAATACGTTCCACAAATCTAACAATGCTTCAAACAACAAGGAATTGGAAACTCGCTGCAAAAGCGCTCTATGTATTCTTTGTACAATTCCCACAACATAAATAGAATCTGTTACCAGATTAACTGGAGAGTTATGCCATTTCTGCAATGCTGCTAAGCATATTGAGGGCAGTTTCTTTTAATATGTCCTGTCTGTTTGCAAGTAAAACATGCTAGGCCACAAGAAGAAGGGCTTCCACCTTTCATTGCAGGCTTACGTGCTGCAGCCAAGGCCGCAGCGTGGGCTTGAGCATGTATTTTTGCTTTTTCTACCTCCTGTTGCATAATTGGTACCTGTGTGCAAGCTTCCACCATCTCTGCTAAAGAAGCAGTTTTTCCCAAACCGGCTAATATCTCTGCCACTACACCTAGAGACTAACCCTAAACCCTAACCTTAACCCTAACACTAGGCCCTAACCGTAACCCTAATCCTAATGCTAATCATAACACTTACCTAGCCCTAACCCTAAACCTAACCCTAAACGTCACTCTAACCCTATCTCTAAACATAACCCTAACCCTAAACCTAACACAACCCCTAACCCTAAACCTAACACAACCCCTAACCCTAACCCTAACCCTAACCCTAAACTCTAACCCTAAGCCTAAACCTAAACTTAACTGTAACCCTACCCATAAGCCGAAGCCTACACCTAACCCTAACCTTAACCCTAAACATAACCGTAGACCCTAGTCCTAACTCTAATTCTAACCCAAACCCTAATCCTTGCCCAACCTTAACACAAAACCTAACTCTAACCCTAACCTTAACCCGAACCCTAACGACCCTAGTCCGAATGAATTTAACCCCTAAACCTAACCCTAACCCTAACCCTAACCCTAACCCTAACCCTAACCCTACCCTTAACCCGAACCTAACCCTAACGCTATCCCTAACTCTAACCCTAACCTTTAACCCTAACCGTAACATTAAAGCTAAGCCTAGAACCTAATCCTACCCCTAAACCTAACCCTAATACCCCTAACTGTAACCCAAAACCTCATAACCCTAACACTAACCCTAATAACCCTAACTCTAATAAAGCTAGCCCTAACCCTAGTACTAACTGTAATTCTAATAACCCTAACGCTTCTCCTAACCCTAAACCCTAACCCTAACCCTAGGCCCTAACCCTAACCCTAGGCCCTAACCCTAACCCTAATCCTAACGCTAACCGTAACTCTTACCCTAACCCTAACACTTAAGAACATAACCCTAATGATCCTAAACCTAACCCTAACCCGAACCCTAACCCTAGAGCCTAAACTTAAACCCTCACCTTAACCCTAACCTTAGGACCTAACCCTAACCCTAACCCAAATCCTAAACATAATCCTAACACTTACCCTAACCCTAACCCTAATGACTATAACCGTAATGGCAGTAACCCTAACCCTACACTCTATCCCTAACCGTAACCCTAAGCATAACCCTAACCCTAACCCCTAACTCTAAACCTAACCCTAACCCTAGCCCTAATCTTAACCCTAAATCTAACCCTAACCCTAGACCCTACCCTAACCCAAAACCTAACTCTAACCCTAAACTTAAAAATAACGCTAATGACCCTAACCCTAATGAGTCTAATCCCTAACCCTAACCCCAACCCCAATAACCATAACTCTAAACCTACCCCTAATAACACTAACCCTAACCCTAACCCTAATACCTCTAATTGTAAGAACCGTAACCCTAAACCCTAACCCTAACCCTAAACCCCAACCCTAGACCCTAACCCTAATACTAGTCCTAAACCTAACCCAAAACCTACCTCTAACCCTAACCTTAAACATAACCCTACTAATCCTAGCCCTAATGACCCTAACCACTAACCCTAACCTTAATAACCCTAACCCTAACCCTAACCCTAATAACCCTAATTCTAATAACCCTAACACTAACCCTAACCTTAATAATCCTAACCCTAACCCTAATAACCCTAATTCTAATAACCCTAACCCTAAAACCTAATGCTAACCCTAAACCCTAACCCTAAATATAACCTGAAAACCTAACCCTCGAGCCTAGCCTTAGGCCTGAAACCTAACCCTAAACCTTTCCCTAATACTAACACTAACCCTAACCGTAACTCTATCCCTAACTGTAAACCTAACCCTAACCCTAAGCCTTACCCTAAAACTAACCCTAATCCTAACCCTAACTTTAACCCTAGAACCTAACCCTAGGCCCTAACCCTAACACTAATCCTAACCCTAACCCTAACCCTAACTCTAACCCTAACCCTAACTCCAAGCATAGAGCCTAACCCTAGGCCCTAACCCTAATGCTAATCCTTACTCTAAATCTAACCCGAACGTTAAACCTAATTACCGTAACCCTAATCCTAATAACCCTCACCATAATATCCCAAACCCAAACCCCAATCCTAAACCATAACCATAACCTTAACGCTAATGATAGCCCTAACCCTCACCACGATAACCCTAACCCTAACCCTCACCACGATAACCCTAACCCTAACCCTAATAATCCTAACCCTAATCCTAAATCCTAACCCTAAACTTAACTCTAGCCCTAATAACCCTAACTATAATAACCCTAACCCTAACCTTAACCTTAAAGCCTAACCCTAAACGTACCCCTAACTGTAACCCTTGCGCAACCCTAACCCAAACCCTAACACTAATAATCCTAATTCTAATAATCCTAACCATGACCCTCACCCTAAACCCTAACCATAAACCCTAACCCTAACCGTAGACCCTAACACTAATACTAATCATAAACCTAACCCTAATCCTAACCCGAACCCTAAACCTAATTCCTAACCCTAACCCTAACCCTGACCCTAACTCTAATGACCATAACCCTATTGGAACTAACCCTGACCCTAAACTCAAACCCTAACCCTACATTCTATCCCTAACCCTAAACCTAAACCTAACCCTAACCATAACCCTAAACTCTAACCCTAACCCTAAACTTGACACTAACCCGAAACCCAACCCTAACTCCAAACCTAGAGCCTAACCCTCGGCCCTAACCCTAACCCTAATCCTAACCCTAAACCTAACCCTAACGATAACCCTAATAACCCTAATCCTAACCCTAAACCTAACCCTAACGCTAACCCTAATAGCCCTAACCCTAATAACGCTAACTCTAATAACCCTAACCCGAACCGTAACCCTAACCCTAAACCCTAATCCTAATAACCCTAACTCTAATAACCCTAACCCGAACTGTAACCCTAACCCTAAACCCTAACCCTAATCCTAAACCTAACCCTATCCGTAATCCTAGAGCCTATCCCTAGACCCTAAACTTAAACCTAACCCCAACCCTAACCCTAAACATAACCCTAACTCCAGAGCCTAACACTAAACCCTAACCTTAACGCTAACTCAAATCCTAACCCTACTCCTAACCCTTACCCTAATGACCACAAACCTAATGACCCTAACCCTAACCCTAACTCTAACTCTAACCCTAAACCTAAACCTAACCCTCAGCCTAACCCTAAAACCCAGTCCTAACCCTAAACCTAACCCTCAAGGTCACCCTAACCCTATCCCTAAACATAACCCTAACGCTAAACCCTAACCCTAACACTACCCCTAAACCTAACTGTAACACTAACCCTAACCCTAAACTCTAACCCTAACCCTAAACTCTAACCCTAACCCTAACCCTACGCCGAAGCCTAAGCCTAAACCTAACCCTAACCCTAACCGTAATCCTAACCCTAACCTTAACCCTAAACATAACCCTAGACCCTAACCCTAACTCTAATTCTAACCCGAATCCTAACCCTTGCCCAACCTTAACACAAAACCTAACTCTAAGCCTAACCTTAACCCTAATGTAAATGACCCTAGCCCTAATTAATCTAACCCTAAACCTAACCCTAACCCTAACCCTAACCCTAGCATTAACCCGAACCCTAACCCTATCCCTAACTCTAACCCTAACCCTTAACCCTAACTGTAATATTAACGCTAACCCTAGAACCTAACCCTAACCCTTAACCTAACCCTAATAACCCTAACTGTGACCCAAATCTAATAACCCTAACCCTAATAACCCTAACTCTAATAAAGCAAACCCTAAGCCTAGTACTAACCCTAATTCTAATCCTTACCCTAGAGCCTAACCCCAGACCCTAACCTTAAACCTAACCCTAGGCCCTAAGCCTAAGTCTAACCTTAACCCTAACCCTAACCCTAAACCTAGAGCCTAACCCTAACCCAAAACCTAACCCTAACCCTAACCCTAAATATAACCCTAACCCTAAACCCTAACCTTAACCATAACCCTAGACCCTAACGGTAACCCTAATAACCCTAACCCTAACCTTAAACCATAACCCTAATGACCCTAGCCCTAATGACACTAACCCTACCTCTAATAACCCTAACCCCAACCCTAATAACCCAATTCCAATAACCCTAACACTAACCCTAACCCTAATCCTACCCCTAACCCCTAACCCTAACCCTAACCCTAACCCTAACCCTAATCCTAACCCTAAACATAACCCTAACCCTAACCCTCAGCGTAACCGTAACCCTTATCCTAACCCTAAAACATACCCTTACGCAACCCTAACCCTAAACATAACCCTAACCCTAACACTAATGACCCCAACCCTAATGACCCTAACCCTAACCTAACCCTAACCTTAACCCTAACCTACACCCTAACATTAACCCTAACCCTAAAACTAGTGCCTAATCCTAGACCCTATCCTTAAACCTAACCCTAGGCCCTAAACCAAACCCTAATCCTAAACCTAATCCTAACCCTAAACCGAAAACCTAACCCTAACCATAACCCTAACGCTATCCGTAACCGTAAACCTCACCTTAACCCTAAATCCTAACCCTAACCCTAAACCTAACCCTAACCCTAAACCTAACCCTAACCCTAAACCCTAACCGTAACCATAACCCTAACCATAACCTTAACCCTAAACTTTAACACAATCCTAACCCTAACCCTAATAACCCTAACTCTAATACCCTAACTCTAACCCTAATCCTAAACCCTAACCCTTACCGTAAACCTAACCCTATGCCTAACCCTAGAGCCTAACCCTACACCCTAACCTTAAACTTAACCCTAACCCTAAACCCTAAGCCTAACCCTAGAGCCTAACCCTACACCCTAACCTTAAACCTAACCCTAACCCTAAACCCTAACCATCTTCCTAACTGTAACCCTAACCCTAAACCTAACCCTAATAACCCTAACCATAACCCTAATAAACCTAACTCTAATAAAGCTAACCCTAACACTAGCCCTAGTCCTAACCCTAACCCTAGAGCCTGACCCTAGACCCTAACCTTAAACCTAACCCTAGGCCCTAAACCTAAGCCTAACCCTAACCCTAGAGCCTAACCCTAAACCCTAAACTTAAGCCTAAACCTAAGCCCTAACCCTAACCCTAATCCGAAACCTAATCCTAACTCTTACACTAACCTTAACCCTAATGACCATAACCCTAATGACCCTAACCCTAACCCTAACCCTAAAATCTATCCCTAACCCTAAAGCTAACCCTAACTGTAACCCTAATCCCTAACCGAAAACCTAACCCCAATCGTAACCCTAACCCTAACCCTAAAACCTAGCCGTAATGCTAACCCTAGTAACCCCAACCCTAACCCTAACCTTAACCATAACCCTAATGACCCTAGCCCTAATGGCCCTAACCCCTAACGTAACCCCAATAACCCTAACCCTAAGCCTAACCCTAGACCCTAACCCTAATCCTTAACCTAACCCAAAACCTAACTCTAACCCTAACCTTAACCCTAGTTCTAAATGACCCTAACCCCTAACCCTAACCCCAATATCCCTAAACCTAACCCTAACTTTTATAACCCTAACTCTAATAATCCTAACCCTAACCCTAACCGTAACCCTAACCCTAAACGCAAACCCTAACCCTACTCCCTTACCCTTAACCTTACCCTACCCCTAACCCTAACACTAAACCCTAAACCTAACCGTAAACCTAACTGTCACGGAGGCATCCCGAGGCTAGTTTAAGGGACAACAGGGTCCAAAACAACTTTTATTAAACCGGTGAGAAACAGGGTTTTAGCACTCCAAAAGTGACTTAAATATACGTTCGGGTATCAGTTGAGGAAAATTATTAAGGGGCAGCAACTAGTACAACAGGCGGTCCACAGAGAGCATGCACGTGGCTTCACCCAAAACAATGCCGGAACCACCCCCGAGTCCCAGAGGAGGACACACTTGCCTGAACAAGGTGCGGGATTATTCTTAAAGAGATAAAGGTAAAGCGTACGCTTGCGATTCCGCGAGGGTAAATTTATAATACACTCGCAATTCTGCGAGGGTTAATTTACTTACACGTGCTTATGTGGAAGCACGGGAGGAAAATACACTTGCGATTGTGCGAGGATAAATTTATAATACACTCGCAATTGTGCGAGGAAATAATTTAAAGTACGCGTGCAAATGTGCACGGAATATAAATACACTCGCGATTGTGCGAGGAAATAATTTAAAGTACGCGTGCAAATGTGCACGGAATATAAATACACTCGCGATTGTGCAAGGAAATAATTTTATACGTGCTTGTATTAAGCACGGGAAGTTACACGTGCATATGTGCACGGAAAGGATAAATATACTTACAATCCTGCAAGGGGTTTTACTCACACCCGTGGCAGCAAGGCAAGCGGGGTCTCCATCCCGGGGAGGGGGCCTCTCGGCGGCAGCATCTTCAGTTCGCAGCTCCTAGAGACCGGCGACAATGGGCCCAGTCTCGACGAGAGAGTCCCGTTTTTATACTGGCTGATCAGACCTGACTGTAGGCATTCCAGAAACTTCTCTGCACCCCCACACCGTGTGTGGAGTGCCCCTGAAGCCGCCAAACATCCCCCACACTGGTCACAGGTGCCCAGCGGCTCACTGGCGCCTTGGCAATCCCTTCTCCTAATGGTCCTGACCAGGGTGCTCTGGGCCAAACAAAAGAAGCTGTTAGTCTCAAGTAGCAGAGAGAGGGAGATGTACCTATTCCCTCCATACTGAAGGAGGCGGGGGGAGAGAGGGGGGGTTTGCATTCTGCCACACTAACCCTAACCCTAATCCTAACCTTAACCCTAACCGTAAACATAATCTTAACCCTAAACCCTAACCATAACGCTAACCCTAACCGTAACCCTAACCGTGACCCTAAAACCTAACCCTAACACTAAACGTAACCGTAGAGCCTAACGCTAGGCCCTAGCCTTAACCGTAACCCTAGGTCCTAACCCTAACCCTAACCCCTAACCTAACCCTAACTCTAACTCTAGAGCCTAACCCTAGGCCCTAACCCTAACTCTAAACATAACCCTAACGCTAACCCTAATAACCCTAACTCTAACAACGCTAACCCTAACACTAAACCTAATCCTAAACCATAACCCTAACCCTAATAACCATAAACCTAACCCTAATAACCGTAACCCTAACCGTAATAACCGTAACCCTAATTCTAAACCTTACCATAGCCGTAATAACCCTAACTCTAATAGCCCTAACCCTAATCCTAAACCATAACCCTAACCCTAATAACCATAACCCTAACCCTAATCCTAAACCCTAACCCCAGCCCTAATAACCCTAACTCTAATAACCCTAACCCTAACCTTAACCTTAAACCCTAAACCAAACCCTAAACCTAGTCCTAACACTACCCTTAATTGGAACCGTAACCCTAACCCTAACCCTAACCCTAACCCTAAACCTAACCCTAACGCTAACGCTAACCGTAACCCTAAACGTAACCCTTACCCAAACCTAAACGTAAACATAACCCTAACCTTAACCAAAACACTAATGACCCTAACCCTAATGACCCTAACACCTTGCCCTAACTCTAACCCTTACGCTAAACCCTAACCCTAACACTAACCCTAACCCTAAACCCTAACCCTAACTCTAACCCTATAAAATAACCCTAACTCTAACCATAACCCTAAAGCAATCCTGAACCCTAACCCTACCGCCTAACCCTAGACCCTAACCTTTACCCTAACCCTAGGCACTAACCCTAACCCTAATCGTAACCCTAACCCTTACCCTAACCCTAACGCTAATGACCATACACCTAATAACCCTAACCCTAACCCTAAACTCTAACCCTAACCTAACCCTAAACACTAACCCTAACCCTAAACCCAAACCCTAACCCTAAACGTAACCTGAAACCCTCACCCTAGAGTCTAGTCCTAGGTCCTAACCCTAACCCTAATCCTAGGCCCTAACCCTAACCCTTACCCTAATCCTAACCCTAAACCCTAACCCTAAATGTAACCCTAACCGTAACCCTAAACCCTAACCCTAACCCTAACCGTAGAGCCTAAAGCTAGACCCTAACCTTAACCACAACCCTAGGCCCTAACCGTAACATTAATTCGAACCCAAACCCTAACCGTAATGCTAACCCTAATAACCACAACCCTGACCCTAACCTTAACCATAACCCTAATGACCCTAACTCTAATAACCCTAACCGTATCCCTGAACCCTAACCCTAACCCTGAACCCTAACCCAAACCCTAAACCCTAACCCTAACCCTAGACCCTAACCCTAATACTAATCCTAAACCTAACCCAAAACCTAACTCTAAACCTGACCTTTACCATTACCCTAATGACCCTAGTCCTAAATGACCCTAACCCCTAACCCTAACGCCAATATCCCTAATCCTAACCCTAAGAACCCTAACTCTAATAATTGTAACCCTAAACCTAATCCCTAACCCTAACCCAAAACCTAACCCTAACCGTAACCCTAACCCTATACATAACACTAACCCTAACCCTAACCCTAACCCTAACCCTAACCCTAACCCTAAACCCTAACCCTAACCCTAACCGTAACCCTAACCCTAACCGTAACACTAACCCTAACCCTAACCCCTAACCCTAAACCTTATTCTAACCCTAAAGTCTAACCCTAAACCTAACCCTAACCCTAAACCTATCCCTAACCCTAATCACAACCACCCTAATGACCCTAACCCTAAACCTAACACTAACACTAACCTTAACCCCTAAGCCTAAACGTAACCCTAACCCTAAAACTAACACTAACCCTAAACCCTAACCCTAACCCTATACCCTAACCCTAACCCTACACCCTAACCCTAGGCCCTAACCCTAACCCAAATCCTAAACCTACTCCTAACCCTTACCCTAACCCGAACCCTAATGACCAGAACCCTAATGACCGTAACTCTAACCCTAAACTCTAACCCTAACCCTAAACCTAACACTAACTATAACCCTAAACCCTAATCCTAACCCTAAACCTAACCCTAAACGTAATTCTAACCCTATCCCTAAACATAACCCTAACCCTAAGACTAATGACCATAACCCTAATGATCCTAACCCTAACCCTAACCCTAGTGACCCTAATTCTAATAACCCCAATACTAACCCTAAACCCTAACCCTAACCCTAAAGCCTAACCCTAAGCGTAACCCTAACCCTAATCGTAACCCTAACCCTAAGCATAACCCTAACCCCATAAACTAACCCTAACCCTAACCCTAACCTTAACCGTAACCCTATCCCTAACCCTAACCCTAACCCTTAACCCTAACCTTAATATCCCTAACTCTAATACCCCAAACCCTAACCCTCCATTGGGTCCATTCATGCTTCAGCGTGAGACAGTACACAGCTGTGCTGTTCGTCGGAACCTTTCATCGGAAAGGTTCCGCATGCTGCACAGTCCCGCATTTCTCATGTGGACAGATGCAAGGGCGCTCTGCTAGTAAAGGAACAAAGGCAGTCGTAGGCAGTACTGAATGCTGTTCCGTGGTACTTCTCTCTCCCATGGCAAAAGCTTCACAGTCACCTGAGGAAAGGTGCTTAGTAAGCGATCAACGAGAGAAACGAAGTAGACCGTACCATAACGCGAAAGAACAGCAGAGCATCTCTGCACAAGCTTCTTCTTGATATATAGCTGAAGGTAAACACTGGTGTGCTTGTGTGAGCTCGAGTGTCTTTCCTATAAGTGTTTGGTAGTTGTGCACAGTTACCTGTGGTGGGCTCGACTATCAATGTCTAGACTACCTGTAGACTTGACGCTCTTTGTGTGGAAACACTGTGCCTGAGAGTCTGTGTTCGTTAGCGCCTGCTGAATCTATCTGTCTCTCCACAGGTCTGTGTAGTACGAGTGTACAGCTGTGGTGTTGGAACACTTCTGCGTCTATCCAGTTGCACAGTCCTGCATTTCTCATGTGAACTGAGCAGCAGAGCATCTCTTCACAAGCTTGTCCCTGATATATAGCTGAAGGCAAACACTTGTGTGCTTGTGTGAGAGGCAGTGTCTTTCCTGTCACTATCCGGTAGTTTTGCACAGTCACAGGTGGGGGTACGACTATCCATGTCTAGGATACCTGCAGACTTGACCCAGTGCTCGTGTAGACAGTGTCCCTGAAAGTCTGTGTGCCTTAGCGCCTGTTGAATCAATTCGTTTCTCCATGCGCATGTAAGTACGTCTTTCTCTCCACATGCATGGGTGTTGATTTCGTCTCATATGTGCATCTGCACTGGTGTTGAGCTCAACTCATTGTGTCTGTTGACACTCTGTGTGTGTTGGTTGTGTCTGTGTGCAACAGAGCAATCATGACACCTCAAGTGAACAGAGAAAATGGGAATCATCTAGGTACAGGAGACAAAGGCAAAACAAGGCAGGATTGAAATGTGTTTGATGTAGACGGTTTCCCTGCGCTGACTTTTCACAGTTATACCAGAAGAAATCTGAGAGGGAGATCTACCCGAGAAACGCTTCCAAAGAGGTCATTTAGCGAAAGAACAGCAGAGCCTCTGAGATATGGCTGCACGTGTAGCCATTCGTCTATCAAACGTCTGCATAGAAATTTGTCAGTCTGCAGAGACATAGACGTGTTTGGACGTTTATACACAATGGTAGTGGTGCAAAACTTTGAACGGGGTCCCGTGTTTGTACACGCTTGTGAGATGGTGCGATGGGGCGTACAGGCTCGTGCGTTTATTTGGAGCCGTATTTACACAAGAACTGTAGCATGTGCACAACCGTGAGTGCTTGGGGAAGAGTTTCTGCATATGTGGAGCTGACCTCTCCCCTGCTTGCATGTGGACACAGAAGTGATATGAATGGAAGCTGCTGAAGGAATATAGACTGTGGATAAGGTACAAAGGACTTACCCATCCTCAACCAATGCCACGATAAATGCTTTCTAAACACTTGCCTAACGAAGGGATATTTTTCAAATTGTAGATACTCCAGCACGATGACCTGGAGACAGAAGATTAAGTTGCATAGAAGTAGGGTTCTTAGCTTATGTTTGACTAGAAATTAATAGATGTATTGTATGTAAGGAACTGGTCATTTACTTCATGTAAGTGTGTACCAGTTACACTTCAGAGAACTGCCAACGTGGAGAGGTAGATCATCAGACAGATGAAAAGACCCTCAGAATCTCCGCTGAAACAGACTGCATGTCGTGCAATTGACACAAGATGGCAGCAAAGACCGTGAAATAATCAGTATCCTGGCTTCAGGCCATTCTTTCTAACTGTAGATGCTTGGTCTGTTAAAAATTGCCCCAAATTGTTATGAATATGCAAGAATTGGAGCCTACTGCTTTACCTTTTCTTTGTCCGCATGCACACATAGGGTCCCTCACCGAAACACAGGCAGAAGCCTTTCCACAAACACACAGATATGTGCAAAAGCTACAGCCTGCATGCTTACGCAGCTACGGAAAAGCACCTACCTGTTCACACAGTGATCTAGAATGTTTCCAAATAGGTCATTTAGCCAAAGAAGAGCAGAGCGTGGTATCAGGCAAAAATCATATCTGAAGGACCTTGCGCTAATTCCTACTAGCAAGGAAAGGCTTCCAACTTCAGCACCTCTTCTTCCTCTTCATTTCTGGTTCAGACTGTGTTCCTTCTTCTTTCCTTTACAATTGCCTAGGACGTGCCTGTGCTCCCCTCCCTTCCAACCCGGCTCATCAGCCCTTCTGGGACACTCACACTTGTGCACCTACTACAGCTCTTGTATAAACAAGTTTCACACACGCTCATTCCATATTTGCAATCACAAATCAAGCTGACCACACATGCACAGCTGTGATCTCAAACCATTAGACACATACTATTTCCTAGACATATAGACAGAGTCACAAAATCCCAAGGTCTCACAGACCTGCCAAGAGCACATATGCACACCAAGATAATGAACCAAATCTTACCCATACCAACTCCAAGTCTGAAATCAAGAAACACAGACAATAAAGTAGGCTAAGAGCCCTTGCTATGACTGTCTTCTGTAGCCCTTATTACTCCAAGATGAGACTACAAGGAGAAGAGTTTCACATCATACTGATGGTTTCCTCACTCTAGCTACTCTGGTCACATACGTGTGGGCATTGGCACTGCCCTATGCTGATGCAGTATTCTTTTTGATGGCAGGAAAAGGAGGACTCTGTGTGCTGGAAACAGCGACCATCTCTGTGCATGCAAAACTACGTGTTAAAAGGTGTCTGCGTATGTTAAGGTAAACAATTGAGTGTGCATGTTCAGGCAGTGGAATATTTTCAGGCGTGCCCACAGACACACTTCTGAAAGTCCTGCACCCAAGGACTGTACAACCACTTTCACCAGTGTGCGCAATCACAAATTTAGACGGAGGTGTTTAAATTCACTGAAGCACCAAAGTGTTTACCTTCACAAACAAGGTTGTGAACAGATGCTCTGCTGTTTTTTCTCTGTGCGGTGTGTTTTGTTGTGTTTTGCTTTCTGATCGCAGGCTTAGCGGTTTTCTTTGTCCTACTAGGTATACTGAGAGACAGAGATAGCGTAGGAAAACTTACCGTCTGCCTTCTTCAGTGTTGGAACCTGGTTGCTATCCCTTCTCTTTTTCCACGTGCACACATAGGATTCCTCACCGAAAAACGCTCAGAAACCTTTCCACAAGCATCTAGGTATATGCGCCCACCACAACGTGCACGCATACACAGCTAGAGAAAAGCACCTACCTTTTCACACACTGACATAATAAGCAAATGCATGGCAACACGCATGCACACTTCTGCAAACACACCCTCTCATTCTATTGACAGGAGGACGTACGACAAATGCACTTTCACGCCGGAGGGTGAACACGTCTGTTTAAGACTGAGACACTGCACACCCGTACACATGGCTTCACATTGGGAGGGTACCCGCAGATATGCTCCTGTTTTGGGATGAAACTGTGTGTGAAAGAAGTTGTGCTTATAAATGCTTGTCTGTCCACATGCATGTGCCTTGTTGTGGGTTTCATTCATGTTTAAGCCTGAACAAGTGTACAGCTGTGGTGTTTGTTGGAACGCTTCTGCGTCTGTCCAGTTGCACAGTCCTGCATTTCTCATGTGGACAGATGCAAGGGTGCTCTGCTAGTAAAGGAACAAAGGCAGTCGTAGGCAGTACTGAATGCTGCTCCATGGTACTTCTCTCTCCCACGGCAAAAGCTTCACAGTCACCTGAGGAAAGGCGCTTAGTAAGCGATCAAGGAGAGAAACGAAGCAGACCGTACCATAACGCGAAAGAACAGCAGAGCATTGCTGCACAAGCTTCTTCTTGATATATAGCTGAAGGCAAACACTGGTGTGCTTGTGTGAGCTCGAGTGTCTTTCCTATAAGTGTTTGGTAGTTGTGCACAGTTACCTGTGGTGGGTTCGACTATCAATGTCTAGACTACCTGTAGACTTGACGCTCTTTGTGTGGAAACACTGTGCCTGAGAGTCTGTGTTCGTTAGCGCCTGCTGAAACTATCTGTCTCTCCACATGTCTGTGGGTACATGTCTTTCCCTCAACAGGCATGGGTGTTGATTTCATCGCACGTGTGCAGCTGCGCTGGTGTTGCTGAGTGAGCTGAGTGAGAGCGTTGACACTTTGTGTGTGTTGGCTGTGCCTGTATATGCCAGCACAGTCATGACTCCTCAAGTGAACAGAGGAAAGGTAAATCATCTTGGTAGAGGTAGCCAAGCAAAACCAAGGTAGGATTGCCGCGTGTGATAAAGAAGGATTCTCTGCACTGAAGGCCTAATGCTAAGCCCAACCCTTACCCTTACCCTAACCCTAACGCTAATGACCCTAACCATAATAACCCTAACCTAACCCTAACCTAAAACTAACCCTACCCTGACACTAACCCTAAGCCTGATCCTGACCTTAACCCTAACCCTAAAGCCTAACGCTAACCCTAAACCCTAACCCTAACCCTAAACCTAACCCTAACGCTAATGACCCTAACCATAATAACCCTAACCTAACCCTAACCTAAAACTAACCCTACCCTGACACTAACCCTAAGCCTGATCCTGACCTTAACCCTAACCCTAAAGCCTAACGCTAACCCTAAACCCTAACCCTAACCCTAACCCTAATCCTAACCCTAACACTAACACTAACCCTTACCCTAACACTAACCCTAACCCTAACCCTAATGACCATAATCCTAACGACCTTAACCCTAATACTAACCTAACCCTAGTCCTAACATTAACCCTAACCCTAGAGACTAACCCTAAACCCTAAACTTAACACTAACCCGAGGACCTAACCCTAATCCTAAACCTAATCCTAACCCTAAACCCTAACCCTAAACCCTAACCCTAACCCTAAATTTAACACTAAGTCTAACCTTAGAGCCTAACCATAGGCCCTAACGCTTAACCAAACCCTAACCCTAAATGTAAACCTAACGCAAACCCTAATAACCCTAACCCTAACCGTAATGACCCCAGCCCTAATAACCCTAAACCTAACCGTAACACTAACCCTAACCATAACCCTAACCCTAACACATATCGCTAACCCTACCACTAACCCTAATGACCCTAACCCTAACCCTAAAACCTAACCCAAGGCCCTAACCCTAATCCTAAAACTAATCCTAATCCTAACCCTAAACCCTAACCCTAAACCCTAACCCTAAACTTAACCCCAACTCTAACCCTAGAGTCTAACCATAGACCCTAAGCCTAAGCCTAAAGCTAAAGCCTAGCCCTAACCCTAAACCTAACACTAACCCTAAAACCTAACCCTAATCCTCACCCTAACACTAACCCTTACCCTAACCCTAAACCGAGGCCCTAACCCTAATCCTAAACCTAATCGTAACCCTAAACCCTAACCCTAAACTTAACCCTAACTCTAACCATAGACCCTAAGCCTAACCCTAATCCTAACCCTAACGTTAACCCTAATAACCCTAAATCTTACCCTAACCCTAGCCATAATGCTAAACCGTAACCGTAACGTTAACACTAGCCCTAACCCTAACCACAATAACCCTAACCCTAACCCTAATAACCCTAACTCTAATAACCCTAACCTTAAACCCTAACCCTAACCCTAACAGTAACCCTAACCATAGAACCCAACCCTAAATCCTAACCTCAACCCTAACCTAACCCTAACCATAGACCTAACCCTAAATCCTAACCCTAAACCTAACCCTAACTCTAACCGTAATCCTAATCCTAAACCTAAACCTAACCCTTATCCAACCCTAACCCCAAACATAACCCTAACGCTAACCCCACCCCTAATGACCCTAACCCTAACAAACCTAACTATAATAAAACTAACCCTTACCCTTACCCAACCGTAACCCTAAACATAACCCTAACCCCAACCCTAATGACCATAACCCTAACAAACCTAACTCTAATCAACCTAACCTTAACCTTAAACCCTAACCCTAAACCTAACACTGACACTAACCTTAACCCTAACACTAATGATCCTAACCGTAATGACCCTAACCCCTTACCCTAACCCTAGCCCTTACCCTAAACCCCAACCGTAACACTAAACCTAACCCTAAACTCTAACCTTAATGACTATAACCCTAATGACCCTAACCCTAACCTTAAACCCTAAATCTAACCATTACCCTAACCCTAAGAACCCTAACTCTAACCCCAACCCTAATAACCCTAACCCTAACAAGTCTTACCCTAATAACCCTCACCCTAACCTTAAAACCTAACCCTAACCTAATAACCCTAACCCTAACCCTAATGACCCTAACCCTAACCCTAATAACCCTAAATCTAATAAACCTAACACTAACCCTAAAACCTAACCCTAATCCTCAACCTAACGCTAACCCTTACCCTAACCCTAACCTTAAACTGAGTCCCTAACCCTAACCCCAACCCTAATGACCCTAACCCTAATAACCCTAACACTAATAACCCTAACCCTAACCTTAAAACCTAACCCTAAACCTAACCCTAACTCTAATAACCCTAACCCTAATGCTAACCTTAAACCCTAAGCCTAACCTTAAACCCTAACTCTAATCCTAACCCTAACCTTAGGGTCTAACCGTATTCCTAAACCTAATCCTAACCCTAAACCCTAAACCCTAACCCTAAACCCTAAAACTAACCCTAATCCTAAACCTAACCCTAACCATAACCCTAATCCTAACCCTAAACCTAACCCTTACCCAACCCTTACCCAACCCTAACCCTAAACATAACCCTAACCCTAACCTTAACCCTAACACTAATGACCCTAACCCTAATGACCCTAACCCCTTACACTAACCCTAACCTAATAACTGTAATGGCAACCCTAATGACCCTAATCCTAACCCTAATGACCCTAACCCTAATGACCCTAACCCTAACCTTAAACCCTAAATCTAAACACTACCCTAACCCTAAACCCTAACCCAAACCCTAATCCTAACGCTAACCCTAACATTAATGACCCTAATCGTAATGACCTTAACCCCTTACCCTAACCCTAAGCCTTACCCTAAACCCCACCCCTAACACTAACACTAACCCAAACCCTAAACCCTAACCCTAACCCTAATGACCTTAACCATAATAACCCTTAATCTAACCGTAACATTAACACTAACCCTAACCCCAACCCTAATGACCCTAACACCTTACCCTAACCCTAGCCCTTACCCTAAACCTCAACCGTAACACTAACCCTAACCCTAACCCTAACTCTAATGACCATGACCCTAACTGTGAAGGGGTTTCGTTAGAAGGAGATATGTTGTTGAATTAGTCAGGCCCAAAGGAATCTCAAGGCCACTTCAAGAAGCTGAGAACAGAATCTGCTGTGAGAAAGAGGGGCGTTTCTTCATTAACAGGGCCTCAGCATGGCGTGAGTCGTCGGACCTATCATCGGTGGGGCTCCAGCGTGTGGACTGCCCATGATACTCATTTATCGAATCCATGCTTGGAGCGTGGATTCGTGATTAGAGAATAGTTGCGTATATAAGGAGACATGCTTCTGTAATAAATGGCTTTTGCGTGATTCACATTGAATCGGAGTGCTGAGTCCTTTATCGTTCCAACAAATGGTGACCCCGACGTGATACTCCGAGCGGCGTCTCACTAAGGTCGGGGAAAAGCCTGGAGCGGCCCACCCGGAGGCGGCTCAGCTGGACTGAGAGCCGGGTGGAGATGTACGCACGTTCCGCGGATAAATTTTGTTGAAGAAGGCCCCGGGAAAGGTGAGCGGCTGGGAGCAGGAGGAGGGAAGAGAGAAGTTATGGGGCAGAATATATCCTCTGAGGAAGAAGCTATAGTTAAACTCCTCCTGCATATTCTCTCTATGAGAGGACTTAAATATGAAGAAAGTAACATACGTAGACTGTTGGTTTGGTGTAGAACTAACAGCCACCCGACAGAAGCTGAGAAAGCTTTTAAAATTGAACTTTGGGACGATATAGGGCAGAAATTATGGGATAAGGTTAGCAACGGAGGTAAAGAAGCTAAATCATTAGCGACTACATGGAAACTTATAATTTCCACCTTAAAAGAATTTAAGGCTGAACGGGCTGCGGTTACTGGAATTTTTGCAGCGTTGCAGCCTGATAAGAACTCTAAAAATAACTGTGAAGCTTATCCAGTTCGTGTTTTCGATACCCTCCTTACTCCATTCCCTGTTGTGCCTTCAGCACCCCCGATGATACAGCAGTCTGGGGCGGAGGGAGGAAGTCCTTTATCGTTCCAACACCTAATGACCCTAACCCTAACCTTAAACCCTAATTCTAACCATTACCTAACCCTAGACCTTACCCTAAACCGCAACCGTAACCCTAACCCTAACCCTAACCCTAACCCTAACCCTAACCCTAACTCTAATGACCATGACCCTAATGACCCTAACCCTAACCTTAAACCCTAAATCTAATTATTACCCTAATCCTAACCCTAAACCTAAGAACTCTAACCCTAACCCAAACCCTAATGACCCTAACCCTAATAACCCTAACTCTGATAACCCTAACCCTAATCCTAACCCTAATAACCCTAACTCTAATCCTAACCTTAAACCCAAACCCTAAATCTAACCCTAACATTAGGGCCTAACCGTATTCCTAAACCTAATCCTAACCCTAAACCCTAACCCTAACGCTAAACCCTAACCCTAACCGTAATCCTAATCCTGACCCTCAACCTAACTCTTACCCAACCCTAACACTAATGACCCTAACCCTAATGACCCTAAACCTAACCGTAACACTAACCCTAACCCTAACCCTAACCCCAACCCTAATGACCCTAACCGTAACCCTAATAAACCTAACTCTAATAAACCTAACCCTAACCTTAAACCATAACCCTAACCCTAAACCTAATGCTAACCCTAACACTAATGACCCTAACCCTAATGACCCTAACACATTACCCTAACCCTAGCCCTTACCCTAAACCCCAACTGTAACACTAACCCTAACCCTAAACCCTAACCCTAATGATTGTGAAAAATGCAGTTGTGATTCGTACTAAGATGTTTAATGTTTAAAGGTATAACCAAATGAGGCACGGACTCTGAACTTGAAAAAGGGAAAAAGGTGGTTAAGTTCTATGTATAAAAAAAAAAATTAATTATGAAACTTGTTTAGGAAGTTATATTGATAGAGGGAACTAATATTTTAAGGGTTAAGCAACTATATTATAAGGGTCTACTAACAAGCTAACATTTAAACCACATAATTAATATCTATTTTAGAGCTATATGTAACCAATTGTGCTAAAAGAAGCAGGACTTTATTAAATGCTGAGATAAGAAGTTTTACAGCACCAGCTGCAACCTTGAGGAGACAAGATAGCCAAGATTTACAGCAAAAAGGGGGCGCCAGTCCAGTTTCAGTCAGTTTGGTAGCTTGGGTTCCAGCCAGTTCTTCATAATGAGCAAAAGGTAAAAAGTCCACTGTGACGAAGCTGAAGGAGCCTTCATCCAAAGACCCCTAAAGACCCTTCCTCAAATTCACCAAGTGACATTGCGCAGGCGCAACAGGGGAGGGTCAAGGAGGGGAATATGTAGATGGTTATATGAAACTCATTTTAATAAAAGGCGGGAAAGGTCATGAATATGTATAGGCGTTCCTGGGGTCATTATGAATATGTAATACCTTACTGTATTTAAACACACTTCTTATTGTTAAGAGTGTGCATGTTGGGCGGAGTGAATCCCCCGCGCACCCAATGCTGTTTTGCTTATGCTCTAATGAACACATGTTTAAAGAATACAATTAAGAGATTGGATTAAACATTGTTTATCCATAGAAAAGGCGTAAGTTATTTATTTCAATTGGTGACCCCGACGTGATAACCTTGGATAGTTCTGTGTTACCTCAGGTTCAAGGGAGGCGCCCCACTTTAATAGTGGCCCTTGGACTCGGCTGTGCGGAGAGCTACCAACGTTATCCAAAATTAAAGCATAAGCAAAAGAACTGAGAAGAATTGAGCTCACTCCCCCTGAATACTTCAGTTTACCCATAATCCAGAGTGTACGAAGGTCCTGACGGGAAAAGTGGACTGTAAGTACCGCCGGGTCTGGTAGGTCCTGATGGGAAAAATGGACTGTAAGTACCATCAGGTTGGGTAATGTGATTGTGTGACTGGTGTTGGCTGAGACGCAACCTGGTTGCGAAGCGAGTGCAGAGTCCTTCTAAGTGCGGTTCCAACACCCTGCAAGGGACTTGGTCACTGAAGGGACAAAGCGAGTGAAGCACTCTCTCTCTGTGTTGTGGGTTTGAGTCCCACGTTGTAAGCTAGTTGTGAGCCAGGTTTCGTGGGTCTGAGGTTCCCACAAGAGGTCGAAGGGGAGCGACCTGCTGGAGGTACCCCCCTGACAGTCCCTTTGTAGGGGGGAAATGTTAGAGTTTTGGACCCCCAACAGTCCCTTGTGGGGGGATCATGCTAGAATTCTGGGATGAAGAGAAATTCACCCAAGGAAAATGTAAAGGATAAATGGACTCAAGGAGTGGACCCCCCAGTTTGTAACAAAATCCTGGGGAGATATATGAAAGAAACTAGAAAAACTCGAAGAGATAAGGAGAAACAAAGAGTTAACTCATCCCTCATCCCATCTGTTGGGACAGGACAGTTTATTTGGTGTCAGAAGTGGGATATTCTCTGAGAAGCGGTTTAGGGGGGGATAGGAGCCAGAGGCTCTAAAGGAGGACTGATCGGTCTGTGCTGTGTTCTCTGGCAGTAGGTCATGGCATTCCGGGTCAAGCCAGGTCTGGACTGCTCCCTGATGTTGAGCTTATTGAAAGATTATAAGGCTTGCTGGACTCCTGAGGGTCTTAGGTGGGCTTTTGGACATTGGTCATCTCCAGATATTGTAATTGAGCAAATAAGGGACTTGGGGAAAGAAAGCAGATTTGAGATTTCTGCTGTTTTGGAAGCAGCATTAATAGCTGCCACGAACAACAAGCAAACTATGCAAGAGATCCTTAAATCACTGTAGACAGATTTACAAGTAGAATGGTTTGAACTTCAGCAAGTGGAGAGAGAATTAGCTGATAACAAATGAATCACAGAAAAACTCGCAGAACAGTCTGCAAGATGCCTTTTAGTACTGTTTTTTTTCTATGTTGGTATTTGTTTGAATGTGTTGCAGTTTCGTAAGTCTTTGTCTGTTGTATGGTATAGTAAGATCACAGATTGACCCAAAATGTAGATTTTGTGACGATGAGCAATTTAGCTCTTAACTGTGTGAATATGGTGATGAGGTTTTGTGTGTGATAGCCATTACTTTTCTTTCTAGCATGCCAGCTTTATTCCAGCATCCAGACTTGTGCAGCTCTGTGACAGGCTGTGTCTCATCTCGGTGTACTAAATTTGGCTTTTCTTTTGTATGCGCACCGGATAAAGAATCCTGTTTTTGGGATAACAGTTGTAGCACCCCAGATGAGACACTAATAAAAGCCTTGCCCAGTCCAGCTTGTTGCCGCAACGGGGGGCCGGGTGCCGATGGGGCTCCAGCGCACACTGACCTGTTTTGTCAGGAGACCCAGCGGTGGTTCCACCCAGCTGAGCAGTGAGCGGTTCAAAGGTGCAATGCTAAAATTGAGATATTGGCTTGAAGAAGCGTAATTGTGATCTGTTCACATATTTGAACTTGGTATCTGTCTTGCGTGTCTGAGCTCAGTATTTTAGTTTGCATGTTTATATTTGGTACCAAAAGAATTTGTTTGGGGAGATAATTACAAAATGAGAACCGGTTCCATTACTAAAGTACCACCTTGCTCCCCCTTAAGATGCCTCTGTACACATGAGAGTAAATTAGTGGGAGAAGTGATTTGAATGTGAAATTCTGGGTTAGCTGTATTGCAGCTAGTGTTGTTCTGTGGATAGACTGATTTGGATCTAAAATTAATGTAAGGGATTGATGCTTAATATGCTGTTTATTGACATCTGTAAGAAATTACAAAAGGTAGGAGCTGAGGGATGTAACTATTGCTCAGCTAATTGAAATTGCATATAAAGATTACAGTCGCAGGAATTAAATGAAGAGAGAAAAAGGGCAAGAGGAGCCCAAGCCTATGCCCGGCAGCTTCCCCTTGATAAGCTGCGGTGAGAAGGAAAAACAAACAAACAAACAAACAAACAAACATGAAAAGCTGAGTGGCTGCTAAAGCGGTGAAAAAAAGGGGGGGAGAGCGGCGGGGAGCGGCGGCTGCTGGAGCTGCAGCTCCTCTCCTCCGGGCTCGCCGTCCGCGGGGGATGGAGCGGGGGGGGGCAGTCGCCGCCTGGCCCGTTCGTGCTGGGCTGCTCGGTTGTGTGTAACGCGCACACAGCACCCGGGTTTCCCCTTAGATATACACCTTCTGACCCAGGTTCAGAAGTACGAATTCGGCCAGTAATAGAGAAATTCCTGCAAATAGGGTTATTAAAGGAATGTGAGTCCAGTTATAACACCCCTATGTTGCCTGTCTGCAAGCCAGATGGGTCATATTGGGTGGTTCAGGACTTATGAGCTATAAACAAAATAGCTGAGGACCTCTACCCAGTGGTAGTAGACCCATACACCCTTCTCAGAGTATTAACACCTAATTTGACTTGGTTTATCGTTTTAGATTTAAAAGATGCTTTCTTTTGCCTCCCTCTCCATGAAGCTAGCCAGACAATACTTGCATTTGAATGAGAAAACCCTAAAAATAAATGTAAAACCCAGCTCACATGGACGGTGTTGCCACAAAGATTCACAAATAGCCCGGCAATATTTGGAAATCAACTTGCTAAAGATTTTGAATCCTGGGAAACTTTGTCTGATGAGGGACAGACGCTACAATATGTGGATGACATTTTAGTCGCTACTAGAACCAAGGAGATACGCGTGACCTGGACCCTGTGAACCAGAAAAACCTCCAGTGGAATAAGGAAGCCACACGAGCCTTTAAAGAACTTAAAAAGGTTTTGATGTCAGCCCCTGCTCTAGGACTCCAAGATGTGAGTAAAACATTTTTCCTATTCTTTCATGAGAAACAGGGAATAGCCTTGGGTATATTGGCACAGGATCTTGGCCCATATCGACGAGCAGTGGCCTATTTCTCCAAACAGTTAGATGCAACTGCAAAGGGGCGGGCAGTTGCTGCAGTGGTACTGAATTTACAGGAGGCCTGGAGATTTACCATGGGTCAGAAAATGACTGTGCTAGTATCCCACACAGTGTCTAACAAGATGGTGTAGAAATTATCGTCACTAACGTTGTCAACCCAGCTTCTTTCCTCAGTGGTAACTTTGGAGAACCAGTTCATCATGACTGCCTGGAGACCATCCAAGCAACATCATCCAGTCAACCAGATCTAAAAGACATTCCTATTGAAAACTCTGAAAACTGGCTTATGGACGGAAGCAGCTAACTGCGAGGCTTGTGCATGTGCACAGACCAATTTGGAAAGAAAAGGGACTTTTGAACTCTCAAGGCAAATATATCAAACGTGCGGAGAAGATATTGAAACTACTGGAAGCAGTTCAACTTCCTAAAAAAATGGCAATCATGCATATTAAGGCACACCAGAAAGTGAGCTCAGAATCAGAAAGGGCTGGCGGACAGAGAGGCAAAACAAAAGGTTAAGCAAAAGGTAAAAACAGAAAGTGCTCTAGTCCTTGGTGGGCAGGTCTCTTTAACAGGTAAGCCAGAGTATACTAAAGAGAATCGAAACTCATCATAGATTTAGAGGAATCATATCATAAGGAAGGGTGTGTTCACACCCCCCAGGGAAAACTTATTGTCCCCTTTCATCTAGTTTGGCCTTTAATAAGGGAAGAACATAAGAAAGGATTTTGGGGAGTAGAACCACTATGCAAACATTTGATTAGGGAAACAGTAGCTAGAAATTTATATATCACTGTAAAACAGGTGACGGCAGTGTGATCTTTGCCTCCAGACTAATCCCAAAAATATGCTCAAGCTAGAAATGGGTCAAATGGGGAAGGGGAATGGGTCTGGACCACAATGGCAAATTGAGTTTTCAGAACTCCCAGGAAAAGGGGGGTACCGATATTCGTTGGTATTAACTGACACATTTCAGGTTGGCCAGAAGCATTGCTACCAGGACAGTAAAAGCTTAGGAGGTGACTAGAACATTGATACATGAAATAACACCAAGGTTTGGAGTTCCAGCTGTTATATCCTCTGATTGAGGGCCACATTTTAGTTACGTGTATGTGAAGTATTTTGCAGAGAACTTTGGAACCATAACAGGAAGGTCTGTTTCAAGACCTCCTGATATCCTTCACTGCTATCAATATTAGAGAACAGAATGCCTGGATTCATCATTCTAGAGTGAAGAAAGCCTGTGAAACACCATGGAGGGTAACCTGGGTGCAACCTGGAAAACTATATTTTTCACAATCACCTTTTAGTCCTTATGGGTGACCAGCCTGGGTGGTGCTTACCACATTGGTAAGAAGAAACCCAAAAGAACAAAACAAGTAGAATTTTTGGTAGATATGGGGGCAACACTAATTAAAACCTAGAAAGAAGAAACTCCAACCCCATGATGGGAGGGGCCTTTTTCTTGTTTTTTTGTTAACTACAGAAACAGCGGTTCGGACTGCAGAGAAAGGATGGACACACGCCTCTCGAGTTAAAGGACCCCTGACGAAAGAAAGAACCTGGAAAGTAACTCAAGGACCGGGGGAATTGAAATTGAAATTAACACGGGATCGGTGATGTAACTACTATCAGTATTGTTCATATGAATGTCCAGTATAAATGAAAATCAGAATGTTTTAACAGTTAAGCATGTTGAACTAAGTTGTATATGTAATTCTTTTATCTGTATTTTAGGTTGTAATGAACTGTGGTATAAGCATATCCACGAAGGGAAATTATCAACAGGATTGTATAATAAACATTTAAGAATAGAAGATAAGGAAACCAAAGCTAGGTTAAGAATTCTAACAGTCACTGGAGGAATACAAAAAGAATAGCAAGCATGATGTGAGGTATTTACTAAAGGGGTGTATGGGAATTTAGAGAGTCCACCAATAAGAGGAAGAATAGAGGGGAAAAAGAGAATTCAAATTCCGTGTTGTCCTGTTGCTCCTGGGAAGTGAAGGCCAAGAGTTTGGAATACGATAAAAGTCACCACCTAACGGCAAAAAAAAAAAAAACAAAAAAAACAGGAAAGGCGGGGACACTACCCTTGCTGCCGAGAAGATGATGAAGATGATGAACTCGGCTGCCAGCTGCAACCTGGTAGGCCAGAGAGGCAGAGGGTGTAGAAACCTGGACCTGATCCTCTTGCTAGGAGTGGTGGCTTATTGTTCCCAACTTAGTCTGGCCAATCCCTGTACCAAGTGCTACGAGCGCGTGAGAATAGGACGACTGACACAATATGTTCTCAATTATCACACTCATGTTAATTCTGGATGTTATGATAGAACAAAACTGGAAAAATGTGAAATCCAAGGGCAGAAGTTATGGGTAGCAACAAATCTAGGGAAAGGTGGACTCGGTGTAGGATCTGTCTCCTGCCCTAGGGGAGAACAGAATATCTATTTTTCACAAACTGGTATGTGGGGATATTCAGATGGAGGGGGAGTGCAAGATCAGTATAAGGAGGAGTTAGTTAAGAATGTTACTCAGGAAGTGAAAAGAAGGCAAGAGAAACAGAAAGTGGTACATAAAAGCAGTGACTGGTATGAAGAAATAAGGCAAAAGGACAAGGGATTACAATTACCAACAGTAGGGAAAAACCTGTTTATAGACCTTATGGAAAAGATAGCCCGGGAATTAAATGTCACATCATGCTGGATATGTGGGGGGTCTCAAATGGCAGAACAGTGGCCTTGGAGAGGAGAGAGTGTAAGCCCAGAAGGATTACTGGTATGGAACAGAACTCATATAACTCGAGAAAAAAGACCAGAAGGATGGGTATTAAGTCACTTAATAATAGGGCAGATATGCATATCAAGGGATGATGGTAAACGAGATTTTACTGAATACGTTGGACAAACCCCTTGTAAGTTAGTGTTGCGGACTAATTCATCAAATACTTCTATTCCTCCCACTTGGTGGTCAGGTCCACCTAATGGATATTGGTCTCGAAATTGTAGCCTGGGAAATGAAACGATATGTTGGAAGAATCAAAGCAAAGCAAACCCTTTTGAGGAAATTGGGGATTTAAGGAGATATTGGCAGAATCCCGGCTCTATCGATATAAACGAACCGTGGAAAGCCCCTGATGGATTATTTTGGATATGTGGTAATAGAGCTTATAATGAGTTAATGCCTAGATGGAGAGGGTCCTGTACAATAGGGATAATTCAACCAGCATTTTTCCTTTTACCAAAGGAAAAAGGGAGTCATCTTGGGAAACCTCTATATGAAACTTTAAACAGAGAAAAGAGGGGTTTAATAAATGTCCCCATAGGAGGAACGCAAACTTGGAAAGATGATGAATGACCTGCGAAAAGGATAATTGAATACTATGATCCAGCCACCTGGGCCCAAGATGGAAGCTGGGGGTACCGTACCCCAATATATATGCTAAACCGAATTATCCGGTTACAAGCAGTGATTGAAATAATAAGCAACCGGACAGTTGAGGCACAGAATCTTATAGCAAGACAATTGTCTCAGACCAGGGCTGCAGTGTACCAAAATCGGGTAGCCTTAGATTATCTTTTAGCTGAAGAGGGGGACGTCTGTGGGAAATGGAATACTTCTGAGTGTTGTTTGGAAATAGATGATAATGGGGAAGCTATAATGAAAATAGCAGAGGAGATAAAATGAGTTGCACATGTACCAGTACAGAAATGGAATTCTATACTTACTAGCCATTGGTGGGATAACTTAGTTGGGGGAACCTGGTGGAAGAAAATAGGGTTCATGATAGTATGCGCATTTCTGGGTTTACTGTTTGTACCATGTATGATCCCGTGCTTTATTCAGTTAATACATTCAGTAGTCCAAGGCATGCAGATCTCAGCTATGCCTATAGATCCTGAAATGGCAACAAAAGGAACGGGGCATAAACTGATGATTTTAAAAGATAACACCAAACTGGACCTAGCCGCTGCTAGGCAAGTATTGGCTAACTTTGAGGCCAAAGTACGAATCAATAGGATAAAAAGAAAAAGGGGGAATTGTGAAAAATGCAGTTGTGATTCATGCTAAGATGTTTAATGTTTAAAGGTATAACCGAATGAGGCACGGACTCTGAACTTGAAAAAGGGAAAAAGGTGGTTAAGTTCTATGTATAAAAAAAAAAATTAATTATGAAACTTGTTTAGGAAGTTATATTGATAGAGGGAACTAATATTTTAAGGGTTAAGCAACTATATTATAAGGGTCTACTAACAAGCTAACATTTAAACCACATAATTAATATCTATTTTAGAGCTATATGTAACCAATTGTGCTAAAAGAAGCAGGACTTTATTAAATGCTGAGATAAGAAGTTTTACAGCACCAGCTGCAACCTTGAGGAGACAAGATAGCCAAGATTTACAGCAAAAAGGGGGCGCCAGTCCAGTTTCAGTCAGTTTGGTAGCTTGGGTTCCAGCCAGTTCTTCATAATGAGCAAAAGGTAAAAAGTCCACTGTGACGAAGCTGAAGGAGCCTTCATCCAAAGACCCCTAAAGACCCTTCCTCAAATTCACCAAGTGACATTGCGCAGGCGCAACAGGGGAGGGTCAAGGAGGGGAATATGTAGATGGTTATATGAAACTCATTTTAATAAAAGGCGGGAAAGGTCATGAATATGTATAGGTGTTCCTGGGGTCATTATGAGTATGTAATACCTTACTGTATTTAAACACACTTCTTATTGTTAAGAGTGTGCGTGTTGGGCGGAGTGAATCCCCCGCGCACCCAGCGCTGTTTTGCTTATGCTCTAATGAACACGTTTAAAGAATACAATTAAGAGATTGGCTTAAACATTGTTTATCCATAGAAAAGGCGTAAGTTATTTATTTCATGACCATAACCCTAATAACTCTAATAACCCTAACCCTAATCTTAACCCTAATAACCCTAACCCTAATCCTAACCTTAAACCCTAACCCTAAACCTAACACTAACCTTAACCCTAACACTAATGACCCTAACCATAATGACCCTAACCACTTACCCTAACCCTAGCCCTTACCCTAAACCCCAACCATAACACTAACCCTAACCCTAATGACCACAACCCTAATGACCCTAACCCTAACCTTAAACCCTAAATCTAACCCTAACCCTAACCCCAACCCTAATAACCCTAACAAGTCTTACTCTAATAACCCTCACCCTAACCTTAAACCCTAACCATAATGCTAAACCCTAACCATAACCTTAATGCTAGCCCTAAACCTAACCACAATAACCCTAACCCAAAGAACCCTAACCCTAACCCCAACCCTAATAACCCTAACAAGCCTTACCCTAATAACCCTCACCCTAACCTTAAACCCTAACCATAATGCTAAACCCTAACCATAACCTTAACCCTAGCCCTAAACCTAACCACAATAACCCTAACCCTAATAACCCTAACACTAACCCCAACCCTAATGACCCTAAGCCTAATAACCCTAACTCTAATAAACCTAACCCTAACCCTAAACCATAACCCTAAACCTAAGACTAACCCTAACCATAAACTCAACTGTAACACTAAACCTAAAGCCGAACCCTAAACCTAACCCTAACCCTAGAGCCTAACCCTAACCCTAAACTCTAACCCGAGGCCCTAATCCTAATCCTAACCATAAACCCTAAACCCAAACCCTAGTCTAAGCACAGACCCTAAGTCTAACCCTAATCGTAACCCTAAACCTAACCCTAACGCTAACCCTAATAACCCTAATTCTAACCCTAACCGTAATGCTAAACTCTAACCATAACGTTAACGCTAGCCCTAATCCTAACCAGAATAACCCTAACCAAAACCCTAAACCTAATAACCCTAACCCTAACCCCAACCCTAATGACCCTAACCCTAACAACCCTAACACTAATAACCCTAACCCTAATCCTAATCTTAAACTCTAATCCTAAACCGAACCCTACCTCTAACAACCCTAACCCTAATCCTAACTTTAAACCCTAACCCTAACCCTTATCCTAACCTTAAACCCTAACCCTAAACCTAACCCTAACCTTCGGGCCTAATCGTATTCCTAAACCTAATCCTAAACCTAAACCCTAACCCTAACTCTAACCCTAGAGTCTAACCATAGACCCTAAACCTAAACCTAACCCTAAACCGTAACCCTAACCTTAATCCTCACCCTAACACTAACCCTTACCCTTACCCTAAACCTAATCCTAAACCTAATCCTAACCCTAAACCCTAACCCTAAACTTAACCCTAATCCTAACCCTAGACCCTAAGCCTAACCCTAATCCTAACCCTAAACCCTAACCCTAAACTTAACCCTAACTCTAACCATAGACCCTAAGCCTAACCCTAATCCTAACCCTAAACCTAAACCTAGCACTAACCCTAATAACCCTATACTCTAACCCTAACCCTCGCCATAATGCTGAACCCTAACCGTAACCTTAACGCTAGCCCTAACCCTAACCACAATAACCCTAACCCTAACCCTAATAACCCTAACTCTAATAACCCTAACCTTAAACCCTAACCCTAACAGTAACCCTAACCCTAACCATAGAGCCTAACCCTGAATCCTAACCTCAACCCTAAGCTAACCCTAACCATAGACCTAACCCTAAATCCTAACCCTAAACCTAACCCTAACGCTAACCGTAATCCTAATCCTAAACCTAAACCTAACCCTTACCCAACCCTAACCCCAAACATAACCCTAACACTAACCCCAACCCTAATGACCCTAACCCTAACAAATCTAACTCTAATAAACCAAACCCTAACCTTAAACCCTAACCCTAAACCTAACGCTAACACTAACCTTAACCCTAACACTAATGACCCTAACCGTAATGACCCTGACCTCTTACCCTAACCCTAGCCCTTGCCCTAAACCCCAACCGTAAAACCAACCCTAAGCCTAAACCCTAACCATAGTGACCATAACCCTAATGACCCTAACCGTAACCTTAAATCCTAAATCTAACCATTACCTTAAGCCTAATAACCCTAACCCCAACCCTAATAACCCTAACAAGTCTTACTCTAATAACCCTCAATCTAACCTTAAACCCTAACACTAACCATAATGCTAAACCCTAACCGTAACCTTAACGCTAGCCCTAACCCTAACCACAATAACCCTAACCCTAATAATCCTAACACTAATGACCCAAACCCTAACCCTAATAACCCTAACTCTAATAAACGTAACACTAACCCTAACCTTAAATCCTAAACCTAAGACTAACCCTAAATCCTTGCCTTGTTTTGCCATCCCTTGCCTTGCCTTTTCTTGCCATCCTTTGCCTTGCCTTCCATCCCTTCCCTTGCCTTGTCTTGCCATCCTTTGCCTTTCCATGCCTTGCCATGCCTTGCTTTGTCTTGCCTTGCCTTACCTTGCCATCCCTTGCCTTGCCATGCCTTGCCATGCCTTCCCTTGCTTTGCCTTCCTTGCCATCCCTTGCATTTATTTGACTTGCCTTGTCATCCCTTTCTTTGCCTTGCCTTGCCATCCCTGGACTCGCCTTGCCTTGACTTGCATTTACTTGCCTTGCCTTGCCCTCTCTTGCCTTGCCATGCCTTTCCATGACTTGCCTTGCCATCCCTTCCTTTTGCCTTGCCTTGCCTTGCCATGCCTTGCCTTGCCTTACCATCCCTTGGCATCCCTTGGCATCCCTTGCCATCTCTTCCCATCCCTTGCTTTGCCTTGCCTTGCCATCCCTTGTCAACCATTGCAATCCCTTGCTGTCCCTTGACATCCCTCGCTTTGCCATCCCTTGCCTTGCCATCCATTACGATACCGTCCTTTGCCTTCCCATCCGATGCCATTCCTTGCCTTGCCATCTCTTGCCTTGCCATTCTTTTCCATCCCTTGCCTTGTCATCTATTGCCTTGCCTTCCCTTTGCATTGCTATCTCATGCCTTGCCATTATTTTCAATCCCCTGCCTTGCAATACTTTTCCATCCCTTGCCTTGCCATCCCTTGCCTTGCCTTCCCTTTGCCTTACTATCCCTTGCCTTGCATTGCCATCTTTTGCCTTGCCTTCCCTTTGCCTTACTATCTCTTGCCTTGCTTTGCCATCTTTTGCCTTGCCTTGCCATCTCATCCGTTGCCTAGCCTTGCCTTGCCATACCTTGCCTTGCCATCACTTGCCTTTCCTTGCCTTGCCTCCCCTTGCCTTTACTTGCCATCCCTTGCCATCTATTGCCTTATCTTGCCTTGCCATATCTTGCTTTGCCATCCCTTGCCTTGCCTTGCCATGCCTTGACTTCCCTTACCTTGCCTTGCCTTGCCTTTCCTTCTTTGGACATCCCTTGCCTTGCCAGCACTTTCCTTGCCATTCCTTGCCTTTCCTTACCATCCCTTGATTTGCCTTCCCTTGCCTTGCCAGCACTTTCCTTGCCATTCCTTGCCTTTCCTTACCATCCCTTGATTTGCCTTCCCTTGCCTTGCTTTGCCATCCCTTGCATTACCTTGCCATCCCTTGTTTTGTCTTACCATCCCTTGCCTTGTCATCCCTTGCCTCGCCATCTCTTGCCTTGCCTTGCCTTGCCATCCTTTGCCTTGTCACCCCTTGCAGTCCCTTGCCTTGCTATCCCTTGCGTGGCCTTGCTAAATGTGACTTTGCCATACCATCCGTTGCCTTGCCTTGCCTTGCCTTGCTTTGCTCTGCCTTGCCTTGCCTTGCCATCCCTTGCTTTGCCTTGCCATCCCTTGACCTTCCTTGCCTTGCCTTGCCATGCCTTGCCTTGCCTTGCCTTGCTATGCCTTACCATCCCTTTGAATCCTTTGCCTTGTTATCCCTTGCCATCCCTTGCCTTGCCATCCTTTTCCTTGTCACGCTTTGCAATCCCTTGCTTTGCCATCCCTTCCCATTCCTTGCCTTGCCTTGCCATTCCTTGCTTTGCCTTGCCATCCCTTGACCTTCCTTGCCTTGCCTTGCCATGCCTTGCCTTGCCTTGCCTTGCTATGCCTTACCATCCCTTTGAATCCTTTGCCTTGTTATCCCTTGCCATCCCTTGCCTTGCCATCCTTTTCCTTGTCACGCTTTGCAATCCCTTGCTTTGCCATCCCTTCCCATTCCTTGCCTTGCCTTGCCATCCCTTGCTTTGCCTTGCCATCCCTTGACCTTCCTTGCCTTGCCTTGCCATGCCTTGCCTTGCCTTGCCTTGCTATGCCTTACCATCCCTTTGAATCCTTTGCCTTGTTATCCCTTGCCATCCCTTGCCTTGCCATCCCTTGACCTTCCTTGCCTTGCCTTGCCATGCCTTGCCTTGCCTTGCCTTGCTATGCCTTACCATCCCTTTGAATCCTTTGCCTTGTTATCCCTTGCCATCCCTTGTCTTGCCATCTTTTTCCTTGTCACGCTTTGCAATCCCTTGCTTTGCCATCCCTTCCCATTCCTTGCCTTGCCTACCCTTGACATCCCTTGCCTTGCTATCTTTTGCCGTCTGTTGCCTTGCCTTGCCTTGCCATCCCTTGTCATCCATTGCAATCCCGTGCCTTGTCATCCCTTGTCTTGCCATTTCTTGCCTTGCCATCCCTTGCCTTGCCTTGCATTGCTATCCTTTGCCATCCCTTGCCATCCCTTGCCTTGCCTTGCCTCGCATTGCTATCCTTTTCCATCCCTTGCCATCCCTTGCCTTGCCATCCCTCGCCTTGCCAGACCTTGCCTTGCCATCTCTTGCCATCCCTTGCCGTCTCTTGCCTTGCCATTCTTTTCCATCACTTGCCTTGCCATCTATTGCCTTGCCTTCCCTTTACCTTGCTATCCCTTGCCTTACTTTGCCGTCTTTTGCCTTGCCTTGCCATCTCATCCATTGCCTAGACTTGCCTTGCCTTGCCATCCCTTGCGTTGCCATCTCTTGCCTTTACTTGCCTTGTTTTCCCTTGCCTTGCCATCCTTTTGCCTAGTCTTGCCTTGCCATGCATTGCCCTCCCTTGTTTTGCCTTGCCTTACTTTGCCATCCCTTGCCTTTCCTTGCCTTGCCTTGCCATCCCTTGCCTTGCCTTGCCTTGCCATCCCTTGCCTTACCATGCCTTTCCATGCCTTGATTTGCCATCCCTTACTTTGCCTTTCCTTGCCATACCTTGCCTTGCCTTCCCTTGCTTTGCCTTGCCATCCCTTGCATTTATTTGACTTACCTTGCCATCCCTTTCCTTGCCTTGCCATCCCTTGCCTTGCCTTTCCTTGCCATTTCATGCCTTACCTTGCCACCTCTTGCCTTGCCTTTCCATCCCTTTCCTTGCCTTGCCTTGCTTTGCCTTGCCTTGCCTTGCCATCCCTTGCCTTGCCATCCCTTTACTTGCCTTCCCTTGCCATCCCTTGCCTTGCCATGCCTTGCCATGCCTTCCCTTGCTTTGCCTTGCCTTGCCATCCTTTGCATTTATTTGACTTGCCTTGCCATCCCTTTCCTTGTCTTGCCTTGCCATCCCTGGACTCGCCTTGCCTTGACTTGCCTTTACTTGCCTTCCCTTGCCATCCCTTCCCTTGCCATCCCTTGCCTTGCCATCCCTTGCCTTGCCATCCCTTGCCTTGCCATCCCTTTACTTGCCTTCCCTTGCCATCCCTTCCCTTGCCATCCCTTGCCTTGCCATCCCTTCCTTTTGCCTTGCCTTGCTTTAGACTTTCCCTTACCATTCCTTACTATGTGTTGCCTTGCCATCCCTTGCATTGCCTTGCCATCCCTTGCCTTGCCCTGCCATGCCTTGTCATCCCTTGCCTTTCCTTACTATGCCTTGCCTTGCCTTCCCTTGCCTTGCCTTGCCATCCCTTGCATTGCCTTGCCATCCCTTGCTTTGCCTTACCATCCCTTGCCTTGCCATCCCTTGACTTTCCATCCCTTGCTTTGCCTTGCCTTGATTTGCGTTGCCTTGCCTTCGACTTTCCTTGCCTTGCCTTGCCTTCCCTTGCCTTGCCTTCCCTTGCCTTGCCTTGCCATCCCTTGGATTGCCTTGCCATCCCTTGCTTTCCCTTGCCATCCCTTGCCTTGCCATCCCTTGACTTTCCATCCCTTGCCTTGCCTTGCCTTTCCTTGCCTTGTAATTCCATTACACAAATTCAAACCCAAAAACCTAACCCTAACCCTAACTCTAATGACCCTAATCTAATAACCCTAAACCTAACCGTAACACTAACCCTAACCATAACCCTAACCCTAAAACATAACCCTACCCTAACCACAATGGTAAACCCTAACCATAACCTTAACCCTAACACTAAAACTAACCCTAACATTAAACCCTAACCCTAACTCTAACCCTAACACTAACCCTAACCCCATACTCTAACCCTAATCCTAACCCTAACCGTAACACTAATGACCCTAAACCTGATGACCCTAACACCTTACACTAACCGTAACCCTAACCCTAGCCACAATAACGCTAACCCTAACGCTAACCCTAAACCTAATAACCTTAAACCTAACTCTAACACTAACCCTAAAACTAACCCTAGACCCTAACCCTAACCCTAGACCCTAACCCTAACCCTAACCCTAAACCTAATCCTAACCCTAATGACAATCACCCTAATGACCCTAACCCTAACCGTAACTCTAACACTAACCCTACACACTAACCCTAATCCTAACCCTAACCCTAAAACTTGCCCAACCCTAACCCAAAACCTAAGTCTAACCCTAACCTTAACCCTAACCCTAATGACTCTAGCCCTAATGACCCTAACCCCTAACCCTAACCCTTTCCCTAACCCTAAACCCTAACCCTAACCCTAATAACCCTAACCCTAAACCTAACCCGAACCGTAATAACACTAACTTTAATAGCCAAAACCCTAATCCTAACCCTAATTCTAAACCTAACCCTAATAACCCTAAGTCTAATAAGCCTAACCCTAACCTGAACCCTACCCCTAAACCCTAACCCTAACCTGAACCCTACCCCTAAACCCTAACCCTAACCCTAAACCTAACCCTAACCATAACTCTAAACCTTAACCCTAAGCGTAACCCTAACCCTAACCGTAACACTAACCCTAACCCTTAACCTAACTCAAAACCCTAACCGTAACTCTAAACCTAACCCTAAACACTGACCCTAACCCTTACCCTAATCCTAACCTTTACCCTAACCCTAACCCTAATGACCATAACCCTAATGACCCTAACCCTAAACTTAAACCATAAATGTTACCAATACCCTAATCCTAAACCCTAACCCTAACCATAACCGTAACCCTAATTCTAAGCCAAAACCTAATCCTTACCCAAACCTAACCCTAAACATAAACTGAAATCTAACCCTGACCTTCACCCGAACACTAATGACCCTAACCCTAATGACCCTAACCCCTTACCTGTTTTAACGATAAAGGACTCAGCACTCCGATTCAATGTGAATCACGCCAAAGCCATTTATTACAGAAACATGTCTCCTTATATACGCAACTATTCTCTAATCACGAATCCACGCTCCAAACATGGATTTGCTAAATGAGTATCGTGGGCAGTCCACACGCTGGAGCCCCACTGATGATAGGTCCGACGACTCACGCCATGCTGAGGCCCTGTTAATGAAGAAACGCCCCTCTTTCTCACAGCAGATTCTGTTCTCAGCTTCTCAAAGTGGCCTTGAGATTCCTTTGGGCCTGACTAATTCAACAACATATCTCCTTCTAACGAAACCCCTTCACAATTCCCCCTTTTTGTTCTTGAACTAGTCAGGCCCCTTAAACAGCATGCTGAATCGTCTTTGAAATACACTGCAACATAGGACACGTGATTAACAACATAATTACAATTACACATAATGTAGCTAAACCTTACTTAATAAGATTAAACAACTATCTGCTTATACTCAAACCTTCATATCATATATAAAACCTTAATTCTACTTATGACAACCTTACCAACGCACTATTTTAGAATAGTCAGACAACTTAATACAATATATTCTCTTAAATTCTTAAAAGATCTATAACTGCGCAGTTTATAGAGTAACGTACTTAATACCATCAGCATATGCTAATTATTGACTTGATATCTCAAAACTTATATTAACCTATTCATATGCTAATTATTGAATTAATATCTTAAAACTTATATTAACCTATTTAAAAGATCTATAGCTTAATCTTGATATCTCTTTTAAAACCTTACCAGTTGCTAAATTAGGTTACCATGGTAGAAATATCTTATACTTTTACCTTATCTATGCATAGATTATCTAATTGTAATATCACCCTTTTGGAACTCTTACTATCTGTTCAAATTAGCATTCTCTATGGAAGGTACCTTATCTGTTTACTAATAAGCTTTTAGACCACTGGGTCTAAGAGCATCTATAACACTGAATAAGAATTCATGGTTTACATTTGAGACAATTCTCACAACTTATCTCCCTCCTGTCCTTCTGCATCTGTCGAATCTTTGTTGTCTTTATTCAGCCATGGCTTGATACATTTCGCAGGAATCCATTTTGATCCTTGGTCTGTAATGACACAAGCATAACCCTTTCCCCAAGTTATTAATTGGAAAGGACCCTCCCATTCACCAGTAACTCCATTGCGTATTTTGACCTGACACTGATTTTCTCTAAGGTCTGTCAAGTGTCCTTTTAAGCTTGTTCCATGACGACTCATAGGTGGAATGTCGAACCCTTGCGGAAGGCCTAAAAAGTTCAAGACATATAATGCTTTGCTTAGTCTGTCATGTGGAGTAGTACAGTCAGTTCCCCCTTTTTGTTTGTCAAGCTGATGCTTGAGAGTTTGATTCATCCTTTCTACCAAGGCCTGACCAGTAGGGGAATTTGGTATCCCTGTAATGTGCTTAACACCCCACAACTGAAAAAAGGTGGCAGTAGCTTTGGCGATATAACCAGGTGCATTGTCTGTCTTGACCTGTGCAGGAACTCCCAAAGCTGCAAAAGCAGAACGTAAATGTCGTTGCACATGTGAACTAGTTTCACCAGTCTGAGCAGTGGCCCATATGGCGAAAGAATATGTATCAATAGACATATGCACATACTTCAGCCTGCCAAATTCAGGGACATGTGTGACGTCCATTTGCCACAATTCCAAGGCTCCTAATCCTCTTGGATTGACTCCTGCACCCAGCCCTACTGAGATGCGCTGACAATCTGCACAACTTTTAACAATACCTCGGGCTTCACTTTCGGACAATGAAAATTGCCGCTGTAAGACCTGAGCAGACTGATGGAGGAAACTATGAGAGCGTACTGCTTGCCCAAACCTATCTACTGGAGGTGGAACCCAGGCAGGAGATACAAGAAAATCAGCTCGGCGGTTTCCTTCAGCTAAATCGCCTTGAATTGTCAGATGACTACGGATATGTGTTATGAAGTATCGGTGTTGTCTCTCTTCGAACAACAACCATAGTTGCTTGAACAAAGACATTAGTTGTGCATCCTGAACCTCTTTGAGCAATGATCTTTCAATGCGAGCTACCACACCTACCACATACAAAGAATCGCAAACAATATTCACTGGGCTATGAGCAAATCTGATAAACACTTCTATTACAGCCCTGAGTTCCAAATGCTGAGTTGATCCTTTCAGGTCAGTTAGTATCACATCGTGCCATTTTCCATCTGTTTTCCATGTAATTGCTGCTTTCTGCATTTTACCCCCTGCATCAGTGAACACTGTGGGTCCTTTAACAGGAAATTCTGAGAGAAGAGGGGGACCCTCCTCCATTGATCCCATATTCAAAACTGACATTAACTTGTGTGGAGGGGAAAATGTCTTAATTAAAGCTTGAGAATCTAATAACGCAATCTGAAAAGGTAAGGAGTTCTGCAAAGCCCACTGTAAATATTCTGAAACGAGGGGAACAACGATATATGCAGGCTCAGCCCCTGAAATTTCGACTATTCTCTGCCTACCTTTCATTATAAGCTGAGCAAAGACCTCAACCCTGGTTGTAATGGTTCGTTTGAGTCGAAAATGCAAAAACACCCACTCTAAGATCTTTAACGGCTCCTTACCCGTTGTCCATTGCATTATGAGAGCAAAAGGATAGTTAGTATTGTTTACAATTAGTAGTCCGATTACATAATCTGGGTTCCACCTATGGCTGAAAGCTTTTACAAGTTTGGACATAATCTTTTTCAGAGCAGCATCCGCCTCAGCAGTAAGCATTCTAGGAGAGCTAATGTCACTATCCCCTTTTAGCAGTTTTACAATTGGAGCTAAATCCTCATTAGTGATCCCACAAATGCTCCGGACCCAATTCAGATCACCCACTAGTTTCTGCACATCATTTAAGGATTGAATGACAGGCCGACATACTATTTTCTGAGGTTTCACTGTGGACTGAGAAATTTCCCAACCAAGATATTTCCACGCTCGTTGAATTTGTACCTTTTCTGGAGCAATTAGCAATCCTCTATGCTGCAATGTATCAGATACTTCATTTATCAACAAATCAGTCGAAAAAGTTTCCCCAGCTATTAATATGTCATCCATGTAGTGGTAAATCACTAACTCAGGATGAGATTTTCTGATTGATTGCAAGGCCCAAGCTACATAAATTTGACACATAGTTGGGGAATTTTTCATTCCCTGTGGCAAAACTACCCATTGATACCTTTTCACAGGTTCAGCCTTATTTACAGAATTTATGGAAAATGCAAAACTTTTACAGTCATCAGGATGCAAAGCAATGGTGAAAAAACAATCTTTCAAGTCAATTATTAAGATCTGCCAATTTTCCGGAATCATGACAGGGGATGGTAATCCCGGCTGTAATGCTCCCATGTCTTCCATGGTATCATTAATTTTTCGAAGATCATGTAACAACCTCCATTTCTTTGATTTTTTTTCTGAATAGTAAACACAGGAGTATTCCAGGGACTTGTAGATGGCTCTAAATGCCCTTTTTCAAGCTGTTTCTGTACTAGCTCTTCGACATGGGCAAGTTTTTCTTTACTGAGCGGCCATTGATTTACCCATACTGGATCATCATTTTTCCACTGTAATTTAAGTACTGGTCGCCCATCATCAATGACCACTTCTAGAAATTTTGTTGTTTTGTCACCAGAGTTGCTCCTAGTTGTCCTAACACATCTCGTCCTAATAGAGAAACAGGGATAGACATCACATTCACGCAGTAAAGAACTAAATTACTCATGTTCTTCTGTATTATCACAAAATGCACATTTTGAATCAACGGAATCTCATGATTTAACAGACTGTGAACTTATCGTACCATGTAACAAAGACCTATCAAAATTGCAACATGCTTAAACAGATACCCACAAAGAAAACAGGTTAATAAGGAAAGCATCTTGCAGACTTTAACAAGTTTTCTTGTGTTATCAGTTAAGTCTCCTCAGCTTGTTGAAGTTCAAATCGCCCTGCCTGTAAAACTGTCTGAAAAGATTTAATGATTTCTTGTCCGGGTGTTTTTCTATGTTTTAAAACACCTCCCAATACCGATTTTTTAGGAACACAACTGAAAACAATCATTCCTGACCCCATCTTGCAAGTAAAAACCTTGGGGGGGGGGGGGAGGGAGGCGGGGGGGAAGCACAGGGCTGCTTGCAGCCTGAGTGGGAAGAGCAGGCAGAAGGTTTTATGGCGCACTTAAAAACAACTAGTGAAACAATTAACTCACATTCCTGACAAGCTGCTTGATTTTCAGAGAGACGGTACACAGGAACACATAATGTGTACTGTAAAACTCGCAAATAACATGCTGATAGCAAACATTAGCATTTTCTACTGCTAATTTCAACACCAGTGCTTCCTTAACTTCTAAGTTTTCAATCTGCTTATTGATGGTCTCTTGAAGGTGGTCAATAAATTGCATGTAATTCTCATTGGGACCCTGATTAACAGTTGCAAATGATTTGGCTGCTTTGTTGGTTTCAGGCACCTCTCTCATAGCTTGATATTGCTGACTGTTGGATTCACTCGCTAATAGCTGATCTGATCTTTCACACAGTTCTTTTGCCCAGTTCTTATCCGGCGGCTCCTTCTGTTCTCTTGTAGGAGTTAGAAGGATAGAAAGCGGTGAAGGCGGACACAAATCAGTAAAAGAATTGATATTACACTTATTTACGACTTTAGCATTCTCAACTTTCACCAGTCCTTTTGACAAATTATCTGACTCCAGTTCTTTGGACTTCTTGGTCTCTCCAGGGTCGTGTGATGGTACAGGAGGCCATCCACTCGGTAATTTTCCTCCCTCCGCCCCAGACTGTTGTATCATTGGGGGTGCCGAAGGCACAACAGGGGATGGAGTAAGGAGGGTATCGAAAACACGAACTGGGTAAGCTTCACAGTTATTTTTAGAGTTCTTATCAGGCTGTAACGCTGCAAAAATTCCAGTAACCGCAGCCCTCTCAGCCTTAAATTCTTTTAAGGTGGAAATTATAAGCTTCCATGTAGTCACTAATGATTTAGCTTCTTTATCTCCGTCGCTAACCTTATCCCATAATTTCTGCCCTATATCGTCCCAAAGTTCAATTTTAAAAGCTTTCTCAGCTTCTGTCGGGTAGCCGTTAGTTCTACACCAAACCAACAGTCTACGTATGTTACTTTCTTCATATTTAAGTCCTCTCATAGAGAGAATATGCAGGAGGATCTTAACTATAGCTTCTTCCTCAGAGGATATATTCTGCCCCATAACTTCACTCTTCCCTCCTCCTGCTCCCAGCCGCTCACCTTTCCCGGGGCCTTCTTCAACAAAATTTATCCGCGGAACGTGCGTACATCTCCACCCGGCTCTCAGTCCAGCTGAGCCGCCTCCGGCTGGGCCGCTCCAGGCTTTTCCCCGACCTTAGTGAGACGCCGTTCGGAGTATTACGTCGGGGTCACCATTTGTTGGAACGATAAAGGACTCAGCACTCCGATTCAATGTGAATCACGCCAAAGCCATTTATTACAGAAACATGTCTCCTTATATACGCAACTATTCTCTAATCACGAATCCACGCTCCAAACATGGATTTGCTAAATGAGTATCGTGGGCAGTCCACACGCTGGAGCCCCACTGATGATAGGTCCGACGACTCACGCCATGCTGAGGCCCTGTTAATGAAGAAACGCCCCTCTTTCTCACAGCAGATTCTGTTCTCAGCTTCTCAAAGTGGCCTTGAGATTCCTTTGGGCCTGACTAATTCAACAACATATCTCCTTCTAACGAAACCCCTTCACACTTACCCTAATACTAACACTTACGCTAAACCGCAACCCTAAGACTAACCCTAACTCTAAACCCTAACCCTAACCCTAACCCTAACCCTAATGAACCTAACCTTAATAACCCTAACACTAACCGTAACCCTAAACTAATCCCAATACTAACTCTGACACTAAGCAAAGCCTGACCCTGAACCTAACCCAAACCCTAAAATTAATGCTAACCATATACCCTAACCCTAAACCTAACCCTAAGCCTAAACCCTTATAGTAACCCTAAACCTAACCCTAACCGTAACCCTAATGACCATAACCATAATAACCCTAACCCTAACCCTAACCCTACCCTAACACTAAGCCTAACACTAAACCCTAAACTAATCCCAATACTAACTCTGACACTAAGCAAAGCCTGACCCTGAACCTAACCCAAACCCTAAACCTTAATGCTAACCATATACCCTAACCCTAAACCTAACCCTAAGCCTAAACCCTTATAGTAACCCTAAACCTAACCCTAACCGTAACCCTAATGACCATAACCATAATAACCCTAACCCTAACCCTAACCCTACCCTAACACTAAGCCTAACACTAAACCCTAAACCTAACCCTAACCCTAACCTTAACCCTAAACCTAACAGTACACCAAGACCCTAACCCTAATCCTAAACCTAAACCTAATCCTAACCCTTAGCCTAACCATAACCCTAATGACCATAACCTTAATGACCCTAACCTTAAACCCTAAATCTAACCATTACCTTAATCTTAAACCCTAACCCTAAACCCTAACCCTAACCCTAACCGTAATCCTAACCCTAAACCCTAAACCTAAACCTAACCTTAACCCTAACCCTAAACATAACCCTAATCCTAACCCTAAACCTAACCTTAACCCTAACCCTAAACATAACCCTAATCCTAACCCTAAACATAACCCTAATCCTAACCCTAAACCTAACCCTTACCCAACCCTAACCCTAAACATAACCCTAACTCTAACCTTAACCCTAAAAGTACTGACCCTAACCCTAATGACCCTAACACCTTACCCTAACACTAACCCTTACCCTAAACGCCAACCCTAACACTAAGCCTAACCCAAACTCTTAACTCTAACCCTAACCCTAATGACCCTAACCCTAATAACCCTAACCCTAACCGTAAAACTAACCCTAACCATAACCCTAATCCTAACCCATAACCCTACCCTAACCCTAATGACCGTAAGCCTAACCCTAATGGCCCTAACCCTGACCCTAACCCTAACCCGGTCACTAACCCTAACCCTGACGCTGACCTTGACCGTAACCCTAACCCTAATGACCATAACCCTAATGACCCTAACCCTAACTCTAACCCTAAACTAAGCCTAAGCCTAACCCTAACCCTAACCTAGAGCCTAACCCTAATCCCTAAACTTAACTCAAATCCTAGGCCCTAACCCTAATCCTAAACCTAAATCTAACCCTAGCCCTAACGCTAGAGCCTAACCCTAGACCCTAACCTTAAACCTAACCCTAGGCCCTAACCCTATACCTAGCCCAAACCCTAACCCTAACCCTAGAGGCTATCCCTAAACCCTAACTTTAACCCTAACCCAAGGTAATAACCCTAACCCTATCCCTAAACCCTAAACCCTAACCCTAACTGTAATGACCATAACCTTAACCTAATGACCCTAACCCTAAGCCTGGCCCTGAACCTAACCCTAACTCTGACCCTTTCCCTGACCCTGCCCTTGACCGTAACCCTAACCCTAACCCTGAACCTAACCCTGAACCTAACCCTGAACCTAAACCTAACCCTAACACTAATCCTAACCCTACCCCTAACCCTATATCAGCGTGACTCCCGGCGGTCCTGATCCCCCCGAAGCCCCGGTAGCCATTGCAAGAGAGCAGCTGACGTGGCGGGGGGCGTTCCCACGGTGGCGGCGGGAGGTTTAAAAGCGGCTGAAACTCGAGACTAGCATTGAGTCAGCTGATCGGAGCCAGTGCAGCGAGAGCCAGAGCCGGCGAGGTTCAGTCGACTACGAGGTTTAGCCGAGATTAGAAAGCCCAGAGGGAAACATACAGGGACAGCGTGACTCCCGGCGGTCCTGATCCCCCCGAAGCCCCGGTAGCCATTGCGAGAGAGCGGCTGACGTGGCGGGGGGCGTTCCCACGGTGACGGCGACTACACCTCCTCCCCTTGCCTTGAAAAAACCTTTGGGAGGGCAGCGACTAGTCGCTGCCCACCAGGTGCAGAGAGGAGCAACTAGCAAGCACAGCGGGTGTGGCAGCTAGCGCAGCGGGTGTGGCAGCTAGCACAGCGGGGTGCAGAGAGCACTTGTTGTTTGTCATTCCCACCGACTTATTGCCAGCGTCCCAGACCGCTGATGACCATGGTCGCCTCCAGAAGGAGAGCATGTCTCAAAAAGACTGTGGCAATGCAGACTGAGGTTCTGTCCCAAGCGGTGGCTGTTCAGGTCTCCGGCTGCAAGGAGTGCCAGAGCCTGCTGCTACCGGAGGAGGGAGGCCAGCACTCTACTTGTGTGAGGTGTGAGCAGGTGCAAGATCTGCTCGACATGGTTGTGAAGCTTAAGGAGGAGGTTGAGACGCTAAGGTCCATCAGGGAGTGCGAAAGGGAGATTGACTGGTGGAGTAACACCCTTACGTGCCGGTCGGAAAGGCCCTGGGGAGGTACCCCCGAAAAGGAGATGGACCTCCTGCCCTCCCGGACAGAGGCGGAGGTCCTGAGACAGCCCCACCCTTGTCGCTGTCGGGCAGAGGTAAATGACCTAAAAGAAGATGAGGGTTGGAAGCTTATTCCAGTTCGGCATCACGGGCAGCCCCCCTCCCTGCCTGATTTGCCTCCCCAGGTGCCCCTCCGTAATAGGTTTGAGGCCCTGGATCTTGAAGAAGAGGTAGGTGAGGAGGTGGTGCCAAGCCTGCCTACAAGATCACATAGGAAGAGGCGGTTGACTACACAACTGAAGACTACCTCTGATAAGAAAGATAGAAGGGTGATTGTAATAGGAAATTCCGTTCTGAAAGGAACAGAGGGCCCAATATGCAGGGTTGACCCTCATCTTAGGGAAGTTTGTAGTCTACCTGGAGCCCGGATCAAGGATATTGCTAGAGAGCTCCCCAGACTGGTGCACCCGACAGACTACTACCCACTGCTGGTCTTCCAGACAGATGGGGAGGAAGTTGCTTCTCGTAGTCTGAGGGGAATGAAGAATGACTTCAAGGTCTTGGGAAGGATGGTGAAAAATTCAGGGGCTCAAGTGATCTTCTCTTCACTCCTTCCCTCTTCAAGTGACGATGTGGGGTGGAATGGGAAAATTCAATCTCTAAATGGTTGGCTCCAAGACTGGTGCTACAGGCAGGGCTTTGGTTTTTTTTGATAATGGCTGGTTTTATAAGACTCCAGTCAGGACAGTGTTATGCAGGAAAGGCTTATCTCGCAGAGACAAAAGGATGCTGGGGCAGGAATTAGCTGGGCTCATTTGGAGAGCTTTAAACTAGGCTCGAAGGGGGATGGGGTTGTAGTTGGGCTTGCCCCAGTGGGGCAGCATTCTAAAACAGATGAGGACCGGGTGGCCTCCTGTGCCCCTAGGGAGAAATTGGTGTGCTCTGCTCGCTCCCTGAAATGCCTGTACACCAATGCGCGCAGCATGGGGAATAAGCAGGAGGAGTTAGAATCCTATGTTCGGTCGGGAGATTATGATCTGGTGGCAATTACAGAAACGTGGTGGGACAGTTCACATGACTGGAATGTGGTCATGGATGGCTACGCCCTTTTCAGGAAAGACAGGCCAGCCAGACGTGGTGGTGGAGTTGCTCTCTATGTCAGAGAGCAACTGCAATGTACTAAATTCTGCCCAGGAGTGGATGAGGAACGAGTTGAGAGTGTATGGGTCAGGATCAAGGGACAGGCTGGCAGGGGTGATACTGTTGTAGGTGTCTATTACAGGCCACCAGATCAGACTGAGGAAGTTGATGAGGCCTTCTATGCGCAGCTGAGAGTGGCCTCACAGTCACAGGCCCTGGTTGTTGTGGGTGATTTTAACTTCCCTGATGTTTGCTGGAAGGACCATTCAGCCAGCCAGCCACAGTCCAGGAGGTTCCTCCAGTGCATTGATGATAACTTCCTCATGCAGATGGTGGAGGAGCCAACTAGGAGAGGTGCACTGCTGGATCTCATCCTCACTAACAAAGAGGGTCTGGTTGAAGCAATAAAGGTCGACGGCTGCCTGGGTTGCAGTGACCACGAGATGGTGGAGTTCAGCATCTCGTGTGGCAAGAACAGAATAGCAAGTAGAATTGCAACCCTGGACTTTAGTAGGGCTAATTTCGGCCTTTTCAAGCAATTGCTGGGGGAAATCCCATGGGCAAGATGGCTTGAAGGAAAAGGGGCCCAAGAGAGCTGGATTGCATTCAGAGATTGCTTCTTCCATGCTCAGGATCAGAACATCCCCACACGTAGGAAGTCGAGGAAGGGAGCCAGAAGGCCTGCGTGGTTGAATAGGGATCTGTTGGGTATGCTCAAGCAGAAGAGGCGAGTTTACAGGTCATGGAAGCAGGGACTGGCCACTTGGGAGGAATATAAGGCTACTGTTAGAGGATGCAGGAAGGCAGCTAGGGTAGCCAAGGCCTCCTTAGAATTACAGCTGGCGAGAGGGGTCAAGGACAGCAAGAAGAACTTTTTCAAATACATAGCAGATAAAACTAATACCAGAGGCAATGTAGGCCCACTGATGAATGAGGTGGGTGCCCTGGTGGCAGAAGACACAGAGAAGGCAGAATTGCTGAATGCCTTCTTTGTCTCTGTCTACTCCGCTGGAGGCTGTCCTGGGGAACCCTGTACCCCTGAGACCCCGGATGAAGCCAGGTTAATGGAGGAGTTTGCTTTAGTTGATGAGGACTGTGTTAGGGAACAATTAAATAGTCTGGACGTCCATAAATCCATGGGTCCAGATGGGATGCATCCACGGGTGCTGAGGGAGCTGGCTGAAGTCATTGCTAGACCGCTATCCATCGTTTTTGCCAAGTCTTAGGAAACGGGAGAGGTGCCCGAGGATTGGAGGAAAGCAAATGTCACTCCAGTCTTTAAAATGGCAAGAAGGAGGACCCGGGTAATTATAGACCGGTCAGCCTCACCTCTGTCCCTGGGAAAGTAATGGAACAGCTTGTCCTTGGTGTCATCTCAAGGCACATCAGGGATAAGAGGGTCATTAGGGGCAGTCAGCATGGCTTTACCAAGGGTAAGTCATGCTTGACCAACCTCATAGCCTTTTATGAGAATGTACCAAGGTGGATGGATGATGGCAGAGCGGTGGATGTGGTCTACCTTGACTTCAGTAAAGCCTTTGACACAGTCTCTCACAGTATCCTCACAGCTAAATTGAGGAGGTGTGGTCTAGACAATAGAGTAGTGAGGTGGGTTGCAAACTGGCTTAAAGAGAGAAGCCAGAGAGTGGTGGTCAATGGTGCGGAGTCCAGTTGGAGACCAGTATCTAGTGGAGTGCCTCAGGGGTCAGTACTGGGGCCAATATTATTCAATATATTCATTAATGATTTAGACGAGGGAATTGAGTGTACCATCAGCAAGTTTGCTGATGACACTAAGCTGGGAGGAGTGGCTGACACGCCAGAAGGCTGTGCTGCCATCCAGCGGGACCTGGACAGGCTAGAGAGTTGGGCGGGGGATAACCTGATGGAATTTAACAAGGGAAAGTGTAGAGTCCTGCATCTGGGCAGGAACAACCCCAAGTTCCAGTATAGGTTGGGGAATGACCCATTAGAGAGCAGTGTAGGGGAAAGGGACCTGGGGGTCCTGGTGGACAACAGGATGACCATGAGCCAGCACTGGGCCCTTGTGGCCAGGAAGGCTAATGGCATCCTTGGGTGTATTACAAGGGGGGTGGTCAGTAGATCGAGAGAGGTCCTCCTTCCCCTCTACTCCGCCCTGGTGAGACCCCATCTGGAATATTGTGTCCAGTTCTGGGCCCCTCAGTTAAGAAGGACAGGGAACTGCTGGAGAGGGTCCAGCGTAGGGCAACAAAGATGATTAAGGGAGTGGAGCATCTCCCTTATGAAGAAAGGCTGAGGGAGCTGGGGCTCTTTAGTTTGGAGAAGAGGAGACTGAGGGGTGGCCTTATTAATGTTTATAAATATATAAAGGGTGAGTGCCACGAGGATGGAGTCAGGCTCTTCTCAGTGGCAAACAATGATAGGACAAGGGGCAATGGGATCAATCTGGAACACAAGAGGTTCCACTTAAATTTGAGAAAGAACTTCTTCTCAGTGAGGGTAACAGAGCACTGGAACAGGCTACCCAGGGAGGTTGTGGAGTCTCCTTCCCTGGAGACATTCAAAGCCCGCCTGGACACATTCCTGTACGACCTCACCTAGGCGTTCCTGCTCCAGCAGGGGGATTGGACTAGATGATCTTTTGAGGTCCCTTCCAATCCCAAACATACTGTGATACTGTGATACTGTGATCCTAACACTAAACCCAGTCCTAACACCAACCCTAACCCTAACCCTAGACCCTAACCCTAACCCTAAACCTAACACTATCCATAACCCTAAACCTAATCCTAACCCTAACCGTAATGACAATCACCCCAATG
>NC_092559.1:51971608-51974108 GCF_037038585.1 Patagioenas fasciata
AACCCTAACCCTGACCCTAACCCTAACCCTAATTCAAACCTAGGCCTAGCCCTACACCTAAACCTAAGCCAAACCCTAAGCCAAACCCTAACCCTAACCCTAACCCTAACCCTAACCCTAACCTTGACCGTAACCGAAGGCTAAGACTAACCCTGACCGTAATCCTAACCCTAACCCTAACCCTAACCCTAACCCTAACTCTAACCCTAACCCTAACCCTGACCGTAACTGAAGGCTAAGACTAACCCTGACCATAACCCTAACCCTAACCCTAACCATAACCCTAACCCTAACCCTAATGCTAACCTAGACCTAGCCCTACACCTAAGCCTAACCGTAACCCTAACCTTAACCCTAACCCCTAACCCTAACCCTAACCTTAACCCCTAATCCTAACCCTAACCCTAATCCTAACCCTAACCCTAACCCTAACTCTATGCCGAACCCTAACCCTAACCCTAACCCTAACCCTAACCCTAACCCTAACCCCTAATCCTAACCCTAACCCTAATCCTAACCCTAACCCTAACCCTAACTCTATCCCGAACCCTAACTCTATCCCTAACACTAACCCTAACCCCTAACCCTAACCCTAACCCTGACCGTAACCGAAGGCTAAGCCTAACCCTAATCCCTAACCCCTATCCCTAACTCTATCCCTAACCCTAACCCCAACCCTAGCCCTAACCCTAACCCTAACCCTGACCGTAACCGAAGGCTAAGACTAACCCTAACCCCTAACCCCTAACCCTAACCCCTAACCCTAACCGTAACCCTAACCCTATCCCTGACTGTAACCTAAGCCTAACCCTATCCCTAACACTAAGCCCTAACCCTAACCCTAACCGTAACCCTAAACCTGCCCGTAACCGAAGACTAAGACTAACCTTATCCCTAACCCTAACTCTAACCCTTACTGTAACCTTGACCCTAACTCTACACCTAAGCCTAACCGTAACCCTAAGCCTAAACGTAACCCTAACCCTAACCCTAACCCTACACCCTAACCCTAAGCCTAAGCCTAACCCTAAGCGTAACCTGACCATAACACTAACGCTAACCCTAACCCTAATCCTAACCCTAACCGTAAGTCTAAGACTAAGCCTAACCCTAAGCCTAACCTAACCCTAACCCTAACCCTAACCCTACACCCTAACCCTAAGCCTAAGCCTAACCCTAAGCGTAACCTGACCATAACACTAACGCTAACCCTAACCCTAATCCTAACCCTAACCGTAAGTCTAAGACTAAGCCTAACCCTAAGCCTAACCTAACCCTAACCCTAACCCTAACCCTAACCCTAACCCTAACCCTAAACCCTAACCCTAACCCTAACCCTAACCCTAACCCTAACCCTAACCCTAACCCTAACCCTAACCCCTAACCCTAACCCTAACCCTATAACTAACCCTAACACCTAACCCCTAACCCTAAACCTAAAACTAACCCTAACCCTAACCCTAACCCTAACACTAACCCTAACACCTAACCCCTAACCCTAACCCTAAAACTAACCCTAACCCTAACCCTAACCCTAACCCTAACCCCTAACCCTAACCCTAAAACTAACCCTAACCCTAACCCCTAACCCTAACCCTTACCCTAACCCTAACCCTAACCCTAACCCTAACTCTAACCCTAACCCTAATCCTAAACTAACCCTAACCCTAATCCTAACCCTAACCCCTAACCCTAATCCTAACCCTAACCCTAACCCTAACCCTAACCCTAAACCTAACACCTAACCCCTAACTTTAACCCTAACCCCTAACCCTAACCCTAACTCTAATCCTAACCTTAACCCCTAACCCTAACCCTAATCCTAACCCTAACCCTAACCCTAACCCTAACACTAACCCTAACCCTAACCCTAACCCTAACCCTAACCCTAACCCAAACCCTAACCCTAACCCTAACCCTAACAGTAACCCTAACACCTAACCCCTAACCCTAAACCTAAAACTAACCCTAACCCTAACCCTAACCCTAACACCTAACCCCTAACCCTAACCCTAAAACTAACCCTAACCCTAACCCCTAACCCTAACCCTAAACCTTACCCTAACCCTAACTCTAACCCTAACCCTAACCCTAACCCTAATCCTAACCCTAACCCTAACTCTAACCCTAACCCTAACCCTGACCGTAACTGAAGGCTAAGACTAACCCTGACCATAACCCTAACCCTAACCCTAACCCTAACCCTAACCCTAACCCTAACCCTAACCGTAACCCTAACCCTAATGCTAACCTAGACCTAGCCCTACACCTAAGCCTAACCGTAACCCTAACCTTAACCATAACCCCTAACCCTAACCCTAACCCTAATCCTGAACTAACCTTAACCCTAATCCTAACCATAAGCCCTAACCCTAACCGTAATCATAACCCGAACCCTAACCCTAACCCTAACCCTAACCCTAACCCTAACCCTAAACCTAAAACTAACCCTAACCCTAACCCTAACCCTAACCCCTAACCCTAACCCTAACCCTAACAC
>NC_092559.1:52051608-52109108 GCF_037038585.1 Patagioenas fasciata
GGGCACACCTCGGTCCCTCCTGAACTCCTGGTGGGTCCCTTGGGTCACTCCTGGGTCTATCCCCATTTCCTAGTTCCCCCCACAAACTCTGGGGTCCCTTGGGGCACTCTTGGGTCCATCCAAGAGTACTGGGTACCATAGGGCACTCCTGGGTTCCTCCGAATTTCGTGGCTCCATCCTGAACTCCTGGGACCCTCCCAGAACTCATGGGTCCTTGGGGTACTCCTGGGTCCTTCCCGAACGCCTGGGTCCCTGCCGAACTCCTGAGTCCCTAACCCTGACTCTGACCGTGAACCTCATCCTAACCCTAACCCTAACCCTAACCCTTACCCTAAACCTAACCCTACCCTAACCCTAACCCTTACCTTGACCTAACTCTGACTCTGACCAAGACACTAACGCTGAACTAGACCTATGCCTAAGCATAACTGTAATCCTGATCGAAACCTAAGTCTCAACCTAACCCTAACTGTAACCTAACCCTAATTCTAAACCGAAACCTAACCCTATCCCTAACCATAACCCGATCTCTCATTTAACCCTGACTCTGACCGTGACCCTAACACTACCGTAGGCCTAGGCCTATGCCTAAGCCTAACCGTAACGCTGACCGCAACCCAAACCTCACCGTAACCCTAACTGTAGCCTAACCCTAAACCTAAGCCTAATCCTAAACCTACACCTAACCCTAACCCTAACCCTAACCCTAACCCTGACCTAACCATGAATCCGACCATGAGCCTAACGCTAACCCTAATCCTAACCCTAACCCTAACCCTAACTCAAACCAGAACCCTACCCCTGACCTAACCCTGATTCTGACCGTGACCCTAGCCCTAACCTAAGCCTAAACCTAAGCCTATGCCGAAGCCTAACCGTAACCCTGACCGTAACCTAAGCCTCACCCTAACCCTAACTGTAACCTAACCCTAATTCTAACCCTAATCCTAACCCTGACCCTAACCCTAACCCTAACCCTAACCCTGACCTATCCCTGACACTGACCGTGACCCTGACGCTAAACCTAACCCTAACCCTAACCCTAACCCTAATTCTAACCGTAAGCCTAAGCCTAAGCCTATGCCTAAGGCTAACCATGACCCTGACTGTAACCCTAACCCTAACCCTAATTCTAACAGTAACCCTGACCATAACCTAAGTCTCACCCTAACCCTAACTGTAACCTAACCCTAAACCTAAGCCTAATCCTAAGCCTAACCCTAACCCTAACCCTAACCCTGACCCTAACCCTAACCCTAACCCTAACCCTAACCCTAAACCGAACCGTAACCCTGACCTAACGATGACTCTGACCGTGACCCTAACACTCACCTAGACCTAGGCCTGCCCCTACGCCTAACCGTAAACCTCACCATACCCTAAGCCTCACCCTAATCCTAACTGTAACCTAACCCTAACGCTAACCCTAATCCCAACCCTAACCCTAACCCTAACCCTAACCCTGATCTAACCCTGACTCAGACCGTGACCCTAACGCTAACCTAGGCCTAGACCTAAGCCTATGCCTAAGTCTAGCCGTAGTGCTGATCATAACCTAAGCTTAACCCTAACCCTAAGCCTTATCCTAACCCTAACTGTAACCCTAACCCTAACCCTAACCCTAACACTAACGCCAACCATGACCTAATCCTGACTCTGACCGTGACCCTAAGCCTAACCTAGGCCTAGGCCTGCGCCTACGCCTAACCGTAATCCTGACCGTAACCTAAGCCTAACACTAAGCCTAATTGTAAGCTAAGCATAACCCTAACCCTAAACCCTAACCCTAACCCTGACCTAACCCTGACTATCACCGTGACCCTAACTCTAACCCAGGACTAGACCCGCGCCTATGCCTAACTGTAAACCTGACCGTAACATAAGTCTAACCTTAACCGTAACTGTAACCTAAACCTAAGCCTAACCCTAAGCCTAATCCTAACCCTAACCATGACCTAACCCTGACTCTGACAAGGACCCTAACACTAACCTATGCCTAGACCTACGCCTTAGCCTAACAGTAACCCTGACTGAAACCTAAACCAATCCTAACCCTAACTGAAACCTAAGGTTAGCCCTAACACTAATCCTAACCCCCAACCCTAACCCTAACCCTAACCCTGATCTGACCCTGACTCTGACCGTGTCCCTAACCCTAAGCTAGGCCTAGGCCTGCGCCTACACCTAACCGTAACCCTGACCGTAACCTAAGTCTAACCCTAACCTTAATTGTAAACTAAGTATAACCTTAACCCCAACCCTAATACCTAACCCTAACCCTGACCTAACCTTTACTCTGACCGTGACCCTAACTCTAAGCTGGGCTAGGGCCTGCGCCTAACCGTAAACCAGACTGTAACCTAAGTCTAACCCTAAACCTAACACTAATCCTAACCCTAACCCTAACCCTGACCTTACCCTGACTCTGACCGTGACCCTAAACTTAACCTAAGCCTGACTTTAAGCCTATGCCTAAGCCTAACCGTAACCCTGACCGTAACCTAACTCTCACCCTAACCCTAACTGCAGAATAACCCTAACCCTAAGCCTAATCCTAACTCTAAACCTAAGCGTAACCCTAACTCTATCCCTAAGTCTAACCCTAACCGTAACCCTGACCGTAACCTAACTCTCACCCTAACCCTAACTGCAGAATAACCCTAACCCTAAGCCTAATACTAACTCTAAACCTAAGCGTAACCCTAACTCTATCCCTAAGTCTAACCCTAACCGTAACCCTGACCTAACCCTGACCTAACCCTGACTCTGACCGTGACCGTAACGCTAATCTAGGCCTAGCCATATGCCTAAGCCTAACCGTAACCCTACCCATAACCTAAGCCTAACCCTAACCCTAACTGTAACCTAAACCTAAGCCTAACCGTAACCCTACCCATAACCTAAGCCTAACCCTAACCCTAACTGTAACCTAAACCTAACCCTAACCCTAACCTTAACCGTAACCCTGACCTAACCGTGACTCTGACCGTGACCCTAACGCTAACCTTGGTCTAGACGTAAGCCTAACCTTAACCCTGACCGTAACCCTAACCCTAACCCTAACCCTAACCCTAACCCTAACCCTAAACCCAACCCTAAACCTAACCCTAACCCTAACCCTGACGTTACCCTGATTCTGACCATGACCCTAACCCTAACCCTAACCCTAATCCTGACCGTAACCTAAGTCTAACCCTAACCCTAAATGTAACCTAAGGCTAACCCTAACCCTAACCCTAATCCTAACCTTAACCCTAACCCTAACCCTAACCCTCACTTTGACCATGACCGTAACGCTAACCTTGGCCTATGCCTAAGCCTAAGCCTAACCCTAACCCTAACCCTAACCTTAAGCCTAACCTTAACCCTAACCCTGACCTAACCCTGACTCTGACCGTGACCCTAACGCTAACCTAGGCCTAGGCTTACGCCCAAGCCTAACCGTAACCCTGACCGTAACCTAAGCCTAACACTAACCCTACCTGTAACCTAACCCTAACCCTAATCCTAACCCTAAGACTAATTCTAAACCTAACCCTAACTCTAACCCTAACCCCAACCCTAACCCTAACCCTAACCTTAACCCTAAACCTAACCCTAACCCGAAATCCTAACCGTAACCCTAACCCTAACCCTAACCCTGACTTTGACCATGACTGTAACGCTAACCTTGGTCTATGCCGAAGCATAACCCTAACCCTAACCCTCACCCTAACCTTCAGCCTAATCTTAACCCTAACCCTGACCTAACCCTGACTCTGACCGTGACTCTAGCCCTAACCTAAGCCTAAACCTAAGCCTATGCCTAACACTAACCATAATCCTGACCGTAACCTAACCCTAACCCTAACTGTAACCTAAGCCTAAGCCTAACCCTAACCCTGACCTAACCCTGACTCTGACTGTGACCGTAACGGTAACCTAGGATCAGGCCTACGCCTACTCCTAACCGTAACCCTTTCCGTGACCTAAGCCTAACCCTAACCCTAACCCTAACTGTAAGCTAATCCTAACCCTAACCCTAAACCTAACCCTAACCCTAACGCTAACCCTAACCCTAATCCTATCCCTGACCGTAACCTAAGCCTAACCCTAACCCTAAACCTAACGCTTACCCTAAGGCTAACCCTAACCCTCACCCTAACCCTAACCCTAAACCTAAGTCTAATCCTAAGCCTAACGCTAACCCTAACCCTAACCCTAATCCTAAACTAACCCTTACCCTAACCCTCACCCTAAACCTAATCCTAAACCTAAGCCTAATCCTAAATCTAACCCTAACCCTAACCCTAATCCTAACCTAACCCTAACCCTAACCCTAAACCTAACCCTAACCCTAAATCCTAACCCTAACCCTAACCCTAAACCTAACCCTAACCCCTAATCCTAACCCTAAACCTAACCCTAACCCTAAATCCTAACCCTAACCCTAACCCTAAACCTAACCCTAACCCCTAATCCTAACCCTGACCCTAACTCTAAACCTAACCCTAATCCTAACCCTGACCGTAACTTAAGGCTAACCCTATCCCTCACCCTAACCGCAATCCTAACCCTAACCCTAACTTTAACCCTAATCCTAACCTAACCCTAACCCTTACAGTAACCCTAACCCTAACCCTAAGCCTAAACCTAACCCTAAACCAGACCCTAACCCTAACCCTAACTGTAAGCTAATCCTAACCCTATCCCTAACCCTAACCCTAACCCTAACCCTAACCCTAACGCTAACCCTAACCCTAATCCTATCCCTGACCGTAACCTAAGCCTCACCCTATCCCTAACGCTAACGCTAACCCTAACGGTAACCCTAACCCTTACCCTAACCCTAAGCCTAACCCTAACCCTAATCCTAAGCCTAACCCTAACCCTAATCCTAACCCAACCCTAACCCTAACCCTAAACCTAACCCTAACGGTAACCCTAACCCTTACCCTAACCCTAAGCCTAACCCTAACCCTAATCCTAAGCCTAACCTTAACCCTAATCCTAACCCAACCCCAACCCTAACCCTAACCCTAACCCTGACTCGGACCGTGACCCTAACACTAACCTAGGCCTATGCCTAAGTCTAACCGTAACCCTGACCGTAACCTAAGCCTAACCCTAAACCTAACTCTAACGTAACCCTTATCCTAAACCTAACCCTAACAGTAACCCTAACCCTAACTCTAAACCTAACCGTAACCCTAACCCTAACTCTAAACCTGACCTAACCCTGACTCTGACCGTGACCCTAATGGTGACCTAGGCCTAGGCCTACGCTGAAGCCTAACCGTAACTTTGACCATAACCTAATCCTAACCCTAACCCTAACCCTAACATTAACCCTAACCCTCATCCTAACCCTAACCTTAAGCGTAAGCCTAAGCTTGTCTAACCCTAACCCTAACCCTAACCCTAACCCTGACTCTGACCGTGACCCTAATGGTAACCTAGGACTAGACCTCCGCCTAACCGTAACTCTGACCGTAACCTAAGCCTCACCCTAACCCTAACCCTAACCCTAACCCTAACCCTAACCCTAACCCTAACCCTAACCCCAGTCCTAACCCTAACCCTAACCCTAACCCTAACCCTAACCCTAACCCTGACCTAACCCTGACTCTGACCGTGACACTCTCCCTAACCTAAGCCTAAGCCTGAACCTATGCCGAAGCCTTACCGTAACCCTGACCATAACTTAAGCCTAACCCTATCCCTAATTGTAACCTAATCCTAACCCTAACCCTAACCCCAAACCTAACACTAACCCTAACACTAACTTTAACCCTAACCCTAACCCTTCCCCTAACTCTAACCCTAACCCTAACCCTGACTCTGACCTTGACCCTAACGCTAACCTAGTTCTAAGCCTAAGCCTAACCTTAACCCTGACCGTAACCTAAGCCTACCCTATCCCTAACTATAACCTAAGCCTACCCTAAGCCTAATCCTAACCCTAAGCCTAGCCCTGACCTAACCCTGACTCTGACCGTGACCCTAATGCTAACGTAGGGTTATGCCTAAGCCTAACCGTAACCCCGACGGTAACCTAAGAATCACTCTAAACCTAACTCTAACCTAACCCTTATCCTAACCCTAACCCTAACTCTAACCCTGACTTAACCCTGACTCTGACCGTGACCCTCACGCTAACCTAGGCCTAGACCTACGCCTAAGGCTAACCGCAACCCTAACCATAACCTAAGCTTAAGTCTAACCCTAACTGTAACCTTACCCTAACCCTAACCCTAACCCCAATCCTAACCCTAACCCTAACCCTAACCCTAACCCTAACCCTAACCCTAACCCTGACCTAACCCTGACTCTGACCGTGACACTCTCCCTAACCTAAGCCTAAGCCTGAACCTATGCCGAAGCCTTACCGTAACCCTGACCATAACTTAAGCCTAACCCTATCCCTAATTGTAACCTAATCCTAACCCTAAACCTAACCCTAACCCTAACCCTAACCCTGACCCTAACCCTAACCCTAACCTAAGCCTACACTAACCCTAACTGTATCCTAAGCATACACTAACACTAACTGTAACCTAAGTCTACCCTAAGCCTAATCCTAACCCTAAGCCTAACCCTAAGCCTAGCCCGGACCTAACCCTGACTCTGACCATGACCCTAATGCTAACATAGGGTTATGCCTAAGCCTAACCGTAACCCTAACCATAACCTAAGCCGAAGTCTAACCCTAACTCTAACCTTACCCTAACACCAACCCCAATCCTAACCCTAACCCTAACCCTAACCCTAACCCTAACCCTAACCCTAACCCTAACCCTAACCCTAACCCTAACCCTAACCCTAACCCTGACCTAACTCTGACTCTGATGGTGATCCTAACGTTAAACTGGGCCTAGACCTACGCCTAAACCTAACCGCAACCCTAACCGTAAACTAAGCCTAACCCTAACCCTGATCCTAACCGTAACCCTAACCCTGATCCTAACCGTAACTCTAACCCTAACCCTAATCGTAACCCTAACCATAACGCTAACCCGAAGCCGAAGACTCGCCCTAACCCTAACTTTAACCCTAACCCTGACCTAACCCTGACTCTGACCGTGACCCTAACGCTAACCTAGGCCTAGGTCTGCGCCTATGCCTAACCCTAACCCTAACCCTAACCCTAACCCTAACCGTAATCCTAACCCTAAACCTAACCCTAACCCTGACTTTGACCATGACCGTAACGCTAACCTTGGCCTATGCCTAAGCCTAATCCTAACCCTAACCCTAACCCTAACCCTAACCCTAACCCTAACCGTAAACCTAACCCTAAACCTAACCCTAACCCTGACTTTGACCATGACCGTAACGCTAACCTTGGCCTATGCCTAAGCCTAATCCTAACCCTAACCCTAACCCTAACCCTAACCCTAACCCTAACCCTAACCCTAACCCTGAACCTAACCGTAATCCTAACCCTAAACCTAATCCTAAACCTGACTTTGACCATGACCGTAACGCTAACCTTGGCCTATGCCTAACCCTAATCCTAACCCTGACCATAACCCTAACCCTAACCCTGACCTAACCCTGACTCTGACCGTGACACTCTCCCTAACCTAAACCTAAGCCTAAATCTATGCCTAAGCCTTACCGTAACCCTGACCGTAACCTAAGCCTAATCCTAATCCTAACCCTAACCCTAACCCTAACCCTAACCCTAACCCTTACCCTCACCCTAACCCTCACCCTAACCGTCACCCTAACCCTAATCTTAACCCTAACCCTGACCTAACCCTGACTCTGACCGTGACCCTAGCCCTAATCTAGGTGTAAGCCTAAGCCTATTCCGATGTCTAACCGTAACCTGAGCCTAACCCTAAATCTAAGTGTTACCTAACCCGAAGCCTAATCCTATCCCTATCCCTAACCCTAACCGTAACCCAACCCTAACTCTAACCCTAACCCTAACCCTGACCTAACCCTGCCTCAGACCGTGATCTTTACCCTAACCTCGGTCTAGGACTACGCCTAAGCCTGAACGTAAAACTAACCGTAACCTAACCCTAACCCTAACCCTCACCCTCACCCTAACCCTAACCCTGACTCTGATCATGTCCCTGTGTCCCTCCTGAGCTCCTGGGTTCCTTGGGTCTATCTGGGTCTCTCCACAATGCCTGGGTCCCTTTGGTCACTTCTGGGTCTATCCCCATCTCCTAGGTCCCTTGGGGCACTCCTGGTTCCCTCCCAAACCCCTAGGTTCCTTGGGGGACTCCTGGATCCCTCCCAAACACCTGGATACCTGGGGGCACTCCTGGGTCCCTCCTGAACTCCTGGGTCCCTTAGGGCACTCCTGGGTCCCTCCCGAATCCCTTGGTCCCTTGGGTCACTCCTGGGTCTATCCCCAAACTCCTAGGTCCCCCCCCAAACTCCGGAGTCCCTTGGGACACTCTTGGGTCCCTTCAAGAGTACTGGGTACCATAGGGCACCCCTGGGTCCCTCCCAATTTCATGGCTCCATCCCGAACTCCTGGAACCCTACCAGAGCTCATGGGTGCTTGGGGTACTCCTGGGTCCTTCCTGAACTCCTGGGTCCCTCTTTGAACTTTTGGGTCCGTCCTGAACTCCTGAGTCCCTTGGGGTACTCCTGGGTCCCTCCCTGAACTCCTGGGTCCCTTGGAGCATTCCTGGGTCCATCCCCGAACTCCTGGGTCCCTCCCGAACTCCTGGGTCCCTTGGGGGATTCCTGGGTCCCTCCCTGAACTCCTGGGTCCCTTGGAGCATTCCTGGGTCCATCCCTGAACTCCTGGGTCCCTCCTGAACTCCTGGGTCCCTTGGGGGATTCCTGGGTCCCTCCAGAGTCCTGGTCCTTTGGTGCACTCCTGGGTCCCTCCTGAACTCCTGGGTCCCTTGGGGCACTGCTGGGTCCCTCGCTAACTCCTTGGGTCTCTCTGGGTCCCTCCAGTCACTCCTGGGTCCCTCCCAAACCCCTGGGTCCCTTGGGTATCTCTGGGTCCCTCCAAAACTCCTGGGTCCCTTGGGTCACTTCTTGGGTCTATCCCCATCTCCTAGGTCCCTTGGGGTATTCTTAGGTCCCTCCCAGATTACTGGGTCCCTTGGGGCACTCCTGGGTCCCTCCCAAACCCCTGGGTTCCTTGGGGGACTCCTGCGTCTCTCCCGAACACCTGGGTATCTGGGGGCACACCTCGGTCCCTCCTGAACTCCTGGTGGGTCCCTTGGGTCACTCCTGGGTCTATCCCCATTTCCTAGTTCCCCCCACAAACTCTGGGGTCCCTTGGGGCACTCTTGGGTCCATCCAAGAGTACTGGGTACCATAGGGCACTCCTGGGTCCCTCCGAATTTCGTGGCTCCATCCTGAACTCCTGGGACCCTCCCAGAACTCATGGGTCCTTGGGGTACTCCTGGGTCCTTCCTGAATGCCTGGGTCCCTGCCCGAACTCCCTGGTCCCTTGGGGAAATCCTGGGTCCCTCCCGAACGCCTGGGTCCCTGCCGAACTCCTGAGTCCCTTGGCGGATTCCTGAGTCCGTTCCAAATTCCTGGGAACCTGACGGATCTCATGGGTCTTTGGGGCACTTCTTGGTCCCCCCTGAACTCCATGGTCCCTTGGGGCACTCCTGGATCCCTCCAAAACCCCTGGATCCATCACTAACTCCTGGGTCACTCTCGAACTCCATGTTGCCGCTTTAACTCCTGGGTCCATGGGGGCAAACCCGGGTCCCTCCTGACTCCTAGGTCCCTTCGGGAACTGCTGGCCTCACCCTAAACCTAACTGTAACCTAAACTTAATCCTAACCCTAAACCTAAACCTAACCCTAACCCTGACCCAACCCTGACTCTGACCGTGAACCTAATCCTAACCCTAACCCTAACCCTAACCCTAACCCTAACCCTAACCCTAACCCTAACCCTGACCTAACCATGAATCCGACCATGAGCCTAACGCTAACCCTAATCCTAATCCTAACCCTAACCAAAACCAGAACCCTACCCCTGACCTAACCCTGATTCTGACCGTGACCCTAGCCCTAAGCTAAGCCTAAATCTAAGCCTATGCCGAAGCCTAACCGTAACCCTGACCGTAACCTAAGCCTCACCCTAACCCTAACTGTAACCTAACCCTAATTCTAACCCTAATCCTAACCCTGACCCTAACCCTAACCCTAACCCTGACCTATCCCTGACACCGACCATGACCCTAACGCTAAACCTAACCCTAACCCTAACCCTAGTTCTAACCCTAAGCCTAAGCCTAAGCCTATGCCTAAGGCTAACCATGACCCTGACTGTAACCCTAACCCTAACCCTAATTCTAACAGTAACCCTGACCGTAACCTAAGTCTCACCCTAACCCTAACTGTAACCTAACACTAAACCTAAGCCTAATCCTAAGCCTAACCCTAACCCTAACCCTAACCCTAACCCTAACCCTAACCCTAACCTTAAATCCTAACCCTAACCCTAACCCTAAACCTAACCCTAACTCTAAACCTAACCCTAACCCTAACCCTGACCGTAACTTAAGGTTAACCCTATCCCTCACCCTAACCGTAATCCTAACCCTAACCCTAACTTTAACCCTAATCCTAACCTAACCCTAACCTAACCCTAACCCTTACAGTAACTCTAACCCTAACCCTAAGCCTAAACCTAACCCTAAACCAGACCCTAACCCTAACCCTAACTATAAGCTAATCCTAACCCTATCCCTAACCCTAACCCTAACCCTAACGCTAACCCTAACCCTAATCCTATCCCTGACCGTAACCTAAGCCTCACCCTATCCCTAACCCTAACGGTAACCCTAACGGTAACCCTAACATTAACCCTAACCCTTACCCTAACCCTAAGCCTAACCCTAACCCTAACCCTAACCCTAACCCTAACCCTAACCCTAACCCTAATCCTAACCCAACCCTAACCCTAACCCTAAACCTAACCCTAACCCTAAATCCTAACCCTAACCCTAACCCTTACCCTAACCCCAACCGTAACTCTAACCCTAACCCTGACTCGGACCGTGACCCTAACACTAACCTAGGCCTATGACTAAGCCTAACCGTAACCCTGACCGTAACCTAAGCCTAACCCTAAACCTAACTCTAACGTAACCCTTATCCTAAACCTAACCCTAACCCTAACCGTAACCCTAACCCTAACTCTAAACCTAACCCTAACCCTAACCCTAACTCTAACCCTGACCTAACCCTGACTCTGACCGTGACCCTAATGCTGACCTAGGCCTAGGCCTACGCTGAAGCCTAACCGTAACTTTGACCATAACCTAATCCTAACCCTAACCCTAACATTAACCCTAACCCTCATCCTAACCCAAACCGTACCCTAACCCTAACCTTAACCGTAACCCTAAGCTTAAGTCTAAACCTAACCCTAACCCTAAACCTAACCCTGACCTAACCCTGACTCTGACCGTGACCCTAATGCTAACCTAGGACTAGACCTCCGCCTAACCGTAACTCTGACCGTAACCTAAGCCTCACCCTAACCCTAACGCAAAGCCTAACCCTAACCCTAACCTTAACCCTAACCCTGACTCTGACCGTGACACTCTCCCTAACCTAAGCCTAAGCCTAAACCTATGCCGAAGCCTTACCGTAACCCTGACCATAACTTAAGCCTAACCCTATCCCTAATTGTAACCTAATCCTAACCCTAACCCTAACCCCAAGCCTAACACTAACCCTAACACTAACTTTGACCCTAACCCTTACCCTAACTCTATCCCTAACCCTAACCCTGACTCTGACCTTGACCCTAACGCTAACCTAGTTCTAAGCCAAAGCCTAACCTTAACCCTGACCGTAACCTAAGCCTAACCTTAACCCTGACCGTAACCTAAGCCTACCCTAACCCTAACTGTAACCTAAGCCTACCCTAAGCCTGATCCTAACCCTAAGCCTAACCCTAAGCCTAGCCCATACCTAACCCTGACTCTGACCGTGACCCTAATGGTAACGTAGGGTTATGCCTAAGCCTAACCGTAACCCTGACGGTAACCTAAGAATCACTCTAAACCTAACTCTAACCTAACCCTTATCCTAACCCTAACCCTAACCCTAACTCTAACCCTGACTTAACCCTGACTCTGACCGTGACCCTCACGCTAACCTAGGCCTAGGCCTACCCCTAAGGCTAACCGCAACCCTGACCGTAACCTAAGTCTAACCCTAACCGTAACTGTAACCTAAGCCTAACCCTAACCCTGATCCTAACCGTAACCCTAACCCTAACCCTAATCCTAATCATAACTCTAACCATAACACTAACCCTAAGCCTAAGCCTCGCCCTAACCCTAACCCTAACCCTAACCCTGACCTAACCCTGACTCTGACCGTGACCCTAACGCTAACCTAGGCCTAGGCCTACCCCTAAGGCTAACCGCAACCCTAACCATAACTTAAGCCTAAGTCTAACCCTAACTCTAACCTTACCCTAACCCTAACCCCAATCCTAACCCTAACCCTAACGCAAACCCTAACCCTAACCCTAACCCTGACCTAACCCTGACTCTGACCGTGACACTCTCCCTAACCTAAGCCTAAGCCTAAACCTATGCCGAAGCCTTACCGTAACCCTAACCATAACTTAAGCCTAACCCTATCCCTAATTGTAACCTAATCCTTACCCTAACCCTAACCCCAAGCCTAACACTAACCCTAACACTAACTTTAACCCTAACCCTAACCCTAACCCTTACCCTAACTCTAACCCTAACCCTAACCCTGACTCTGACGTTGACCCTAACGCTAACCTAGTTCTAAGCCTAAGCCTAACCTTAACCCTGACCGTAACCTAAGCCTACACTAACCCTAACTGTAACCTAAGCGTACACTAACCCTAACTGTAACCTAAGCCTACCCTAAGCATAATCCTAACCCTAAGCCTAACCATAAGCCTAGCCCTGACCTAACCCTGACTCTGACCGTGACCCTAATGCTAACGTAGGGTTATGCCTAAGCCTAACCGTAACCCTGACGGTAACTTAAGAATCACTCTAAACCTAACTCTAACCTAACCCTTATCCTAACCCTAACCCTAAACCTAACTCTAACCCTGACTTAACCCTGACTCTAACCGTGACCCTCACGCTAACCTAGGCCTAGGCCTACCCCTAAGGCTAACCGCAACCCTAACCATAACTTAAGCCTAAGTCTAACCCTAACTCTAACCTTACCCTAACCCTAACCCCAATCCTAACCCTAACCCTAACCCTAACCCTAAACCTAACCCTAACCCTAACCCTAACCCTAACCCTAACCCTAACCCTAACCCTAACTCTGACCTAACTCTGATGGTGATCCTAACGTTAAACTGGGCCTAGACCTACGCCTAAACCTAACCGCAACCCTAACCGTAAACTAAGCCTAAACCTAACCCTAATTGTAACCTATACCTAACCCTAACCCTAGCCGTAATCCAAACCCTAACCCTAACTCTCACCCTGACCTAACCACAACTCTGACCGTGACCCTAACCCTAACATCAGCCTGAGTTTAAGCCTACGCCTACGCCTAAGCCTAACCATAACCCTCACTGTAACCTAAACTTCACCTTAACCATAAATGTAACCTAACCCTAACCCTAACCCTAGCCCTAGCCCTAACCCGAACCCTGACCTAACCCTGATTCTGACCGTGACCCTAACGTTAACCTACACCTAGGCCTAAGCCTAACTGTATCCCTGCCCGTAACCTTAGTCTCAGCCTAACCCTAACTGTAACCCAACCCTAAACCTAAGTCTAATCCTAAACCTAACCTTAACCCTGACCTAACCCTGACTCTGATTGTGACACTAACGCTAACCTAGGCCTAGGCCTATGCCTAAGCCTAACCGTAACCCTGACCGTAAACTCAGCCTAACTCTAACCCTAACCCTAATCCTAACACTAATGCTAACCCTAACCATAACCCTAATCCTGACCTAACCCTGACTCTGACCGTGACCCTAGCCCTAACCTAAGCCTAAGCCTAAGCCTACGCCTAAGCCTAACCGTAACCCTGACCGTAACCTAAGTCTAACCCTAACCGTAACTGTAACCTAAGCCTAACCGTAACCCTGACCGTAACCTAAGTCTAACCCTAACCGTAACTGTAACCTAAGCCTAACCCTAACCCTGATCCTAATCGTAACCCTAACCTTAACCCTAATCATAACCCTAACCATAACGCTAACCCTAAGCCTAAGCCTCACCCTAACCCTGATCCTAATCGTAACCCTAACCTTAACCCTAATCATAACCCTAACCATAACGCTAACCCTAAGCCTAAGCCTCACCCTAACCCTAACTTTAACCCTAACCCTGACCTAACCCTGACTCTGACCGTGACCCTAACGCTAACCTAGGCCTAGGTCTGCGCCTACGCCTAACCCTAACCCTAACCCTAACCCTAACCCTAACCCTAACTGTAATCCTAACCCTAAACCTAACCCTAACCCTGACTTTGACCATGACCGTAACGCTAACCTTGGCCTATGCCTAAGCCTAATCCTAACGCTAACCCTAACCTTAAGCCTAACCTTAACCCTAACCCTGACCTAACCCTGACTTGCACCGTGACCCTAACGCTAACCTAGGCCTAGGGTTACGCGCAAGCCTAACCGTGACCCTGACCGTAACCTAAGCCTAACCCTAACCCTAACTGTAACCTAACCCTAACCCTAATCCTAACCCTAAGACTAATCCTAACCGTAACCCTAACCCTAACCCTAACCCTAACCCTAACCCTAACTCTAACTTTAACCCTAATCCTAACCCTGACCTAAGCCTGACTCTTAGCGTGATCCGAAGCCTAAGTCTAAGCCTAAACCTATGACGAAACCTACCTGTAACCCTGACTGTGACCTAAGCCTAACCCTAACCCTAACTCTAACCTAAGCTTAACCCTAACACTAACCCTAACCTTAACCGTAACCCTAGCCCTAACCCTAACACTAACCCTGACCCTAACCCTAATCCTAATCCTAAACCCAAACCGAACCCTAAGCCTAATCCTAACTTAAAGCCTAATCCTAACCCTAACCCTGACTTAACCATGACACTGACGGTGACTCTAACGCTAACCTAGGCCTAGGCCTGCGCCTATGCCTAACCCTAACCCAAGCCTAACCCTAGCCCTAAGTGTAACCTAATCCTAAAACTAATCCTAACCCTAACCCTAACCTTAATCCTGACCATAACGCTAACGCTAACCCTAACGCTGACCTAACCATGACTCTGACCTTAACCCAAACCCTAACCTAAGCCTGAGTTTAAGCCTATGCCTAATCCTAACCGTAACCCTGACCGTAACCTAAGCCTCACACTAAACCTAAATGTAACCTAATCCTAAACCTAAACCTAATCCTAACCCTAACCTAAACCCTAACCCTAACCCTGACCTAACCCTGATTCTGATCGTGACCCTAAAGCTAACCTAGGTCTAGGCCTACGCCTAACCGTAACCCTGACCATAACCTAAGCCTCACCCTAACCCCAACTGTCACCTAACCCTAAACCTAATCCTAATCCTAACCCTAACCCTAACCCTAAACTTAACCCTAACCTTAAGACTAATCCTAACCCTAACCCTAACCCTAACCCTAAGGTAAAACCTAATCCTAATCCTAACCCTGACTTAACCCTGACTCTGACCCTGACCCTAACCCTAAACTAGGCCTAGGCCTACGCCTAACCGTAACCCAAGCCTAACCCTAACCCTAACCCTAACCCTAACCCTAACCCTAACCCTAATCAAAACCCTAACCCTAACCATAACCCTAACCCTAACCCTGACTCTGACTCTGACCGTGACCCTAACGCTAACCTAGGCCTATGCCTAAACCTAACCGTAACCCTGACCGTAACCTAAGAATCATCCTAAGCCTAACTCTAACCTAACCCTTATCCTAACCCTAATCCTAACCCTAACCCTAACCCTAACCCTATCCCTAACCAAAACCCTAACCCTAAACCTAACCCTAACCCTGACCTAACCCTGACTCTGACGGTGACCCTAACGCTAACCTAGACAGCCGCCTAATCCTAACCATAACCCTGTCCGTAACCTAAGCCTCATACTAACCCTCACTGTAACCTAATCCTAAACGTAATCCTAACCCTTATCCTAAACCTAATCCTAACCGTTACCCTAAACCATACGCTAAAACTAACCCTAACCCTGACTCTGACCGTGAACCTAACGCTAACGTAGACCGCCGCCTAATCCTAACCATAACCGTGACCGTAACCTAAGCCTCACACTAACCCTCACTGTAACCTCATCCTAAACGTAATCCTAAACCTGATCCTAAATCTAATCCTAACCCTTACCCTAACCCTAACCTAGACCTATGCCTAAGCCTAACCGTAACCCTGACCGTAACCTAAGAATCACCCTAAACCTAACTCTAACCTAACCCTTATCCTAAACATAATCCTAACCCCAACCATAACCCTAACCCTAACCGTAACCCTGACTTAACCCTGACTCTGACCGTGACCCTAACACTAACCTAGGCCTAGGACTACGCCTAAGGCTAACCGTAACCCTAACCATAACCTAAACCTAACCCTAAACGTCACCCTAAGCCTAACTCTAAACCTAACCCTAACCCTAACCCTAACTCTAACCCTGACTTAACCCTGACTCTGACCGTGACCCTCACGCTAACCTAGGCCTAGGCCTACGCCTAAGGCTAACCGTAACCCTAACCATAAGCTAAACATAACCCTAACCCTAACTGTAAACGAACCCTAACCCTAAACCTAAACCTAACCTTGACCTAATCCTGACTCTGACCATGACCCTAACACTAACCTAGAACTAGGTCTAAGCCTAACCGTAACGCTGACCGTAACCTAAACCTACCCTAACCCTAACTGTAACCTAAGCCTAACCCTAACCCTGATCCTAACCGTAACCCTAACCCTAACCCTAACCCTAATCCTAATCGTAACCCTAACCATAACGCTAACCCTAAGCCTAAGCCTCGCCCTAACCCTAACCCTAACCCTGACCTAACCCTGACTCTGACCGTGACCCTAACGCTAACCTAGGCCTAGGTCTGCGCCTACGCCTAAACCTAACCCTAACCCTAACCCTAACCGTAATCCTAACCTAACCCTGACTTTGACCATGACCGTAACGCTAACCTTGGCCTATGCCTAAGCCTAATCCTAACGCTAACCCTAACCTTAAGCCTAACCTTAACCCTAACCCTGACCTAACCCTGACTTGTACCGTGACCCTAACGCTAACCTAGGCCTACGGTTACGCCCAAGCCTAACCGTAACCCTGACCGTAACCTAAGCCTAACCCTAACCCTAACTGTAACCTAACCCTAACCCTAATCCTAACCCTAAGACTAATTCTAACCCTAATCCTAACCCTAAACTTAGGGCCTAACCATATTCCTAAACCTAATCCTAACCCTAAAACTAAACCTAACCCTAAACCCTAACCCTAAACATAACCCTAACCCTAACCGTAACCCTAATCCTAACCCTAATCCTAACCCTTACCCAACCCTAACCCTAAACATAACCCTAACCCTAATGACCCTAACCCCTTACACTAACCCTAACCTAATAACCCTAACCGTAACCCCAACCCTAATGACCGTAACCCTAATCTTAAACCCTAAATCTAACCATTACCCTAAACCTAAAACCTAACCCAAACCCTAACCGTAACCCTAACCCCTAAATCTAACCCTAACCCTAATCCTAACCCTAACATTAACCTAACATTAATGACCCTAACCATAATGACCTTAACCCCTTACCCTAACCCTAAGCCTTACCCTAAACGCCAAACCTAACACTGGCACTAACCCAAACCCTAAGCCCTAACCCTAATAACCCTAAACCTAACCGTAACACAAACCATAACCCTAACCCCAACCCTAATGACCCTAACCCTAACCCTAATAAACCTAACTCTAATAAACCTAACCCTAACCTTAAACCCTAACCCTAACCTTAACCCTAACACTAATGACCCTAACCCTAATGACCCTAACCCCGTACCCTAACCTTAGCCCTTAACCTAAACCCCAACCCTAATGACCCTAACGCTAACCCTAATAAACCTAACTCTAATAAACCTAACCCTATCCTTAAACCCTAACCCTAACCTTAACCCTAACACTAATGACCCTAACCCTAATGACCCTAACCCCGTACCCTAACCTTAGCCCTTACCCTAAACCCCAACCATAACACTAACCCTAAACCCTAACCCTAGAGCCTAACGCTAACCCTAACCCCAATCCTAAACCTAATCCTAACCCTAAACCCAACCCTAACTCTAACCCTAGAGTCTAACCATAGAGCCTAAGCCTAACCCTAATCCTAACCCTAAACATAAAGCCTAACCCTAACCCTAAACCTAACACTAACCCTAAACCCTAACACTAATCCTCACCCTAACCCTAAACCGAGGCCCTAACCCTAATCCTAAATCTAATCCTAACCCTAACTCTAACCCTAGAGTTTAAACATAGACCCTAAGTCTAACCCTAAGCCTAACCCTAACGCTAACCCTAATAACCCTAACTCTAACCTTAACCCTAGTCATACAGCTAAACCCTAACTGTAACCTTAACGCTACCCCTAACCCTAACCAAAATAACCCTAAACCTAATAACCCTAATTCTAATAACCCTAACCCTAATCCTAACCTTAAACCCTAACCCTTAAACTAACCCTAACAGTAACCCTAACCCTAACAGTAACCCTAACCCTAACAGTAACCCTAACCCTAACCCTAAAGCCTAACCCTAAACCCTAACCTTAACCCTAACCTAACCCTAACCATAAACCTAACCCTAAATCCTAACTCTAAAACTAACCCTAACCCTAACCGTAACCCTAATCCTAAACCTAAACCTAACCCTTACCCAACCCTAAACCCTAAACATAACCCTAACCCTAACCCCAACACTAGTGACCCTTACCCTAACAAACCTAACTCTAATACACCTAACCCTAACGTTAAACCCTAACCATAATGCGAACACTAACCTTAACACTAACACTAATGACCGTAACCCTAATGACCCTAACACTAATGACCCTAACCCTATTGACCCTAACCCTAACCTTAAGCCCTAAATCTAACCATTACCCTAACCCTATGAACCCTAACCCTAACCACAACTCTAATAACACTAATCCTAATAAGTCTTACTCCAATAACCCTCACCCTAACCTTAAGCCCTACCCTAACCCTAAACCTAATACTAACCTTAAACCCTAACCTTAAACCCTAACCCTAAACCCTAACCCTAAACCCTAACCCTAAACCCTAACCCTAACCGTAACCCTAACCCCTAAATCTAACCCTAAACCTAATGCTAACCCTAACGTTAACCCTAACATTAATGACCCTAACCATAATGACCTTAACACCTTACCCTAACCCTAAGCCTTACCCTAAACCCCAACCCTAACACGAACACTAACCCAAACCCTAATGACCCTAACCCTAATGACCCTAACCCTAATGACCCGAAACCTAACCGTAACACTAACCCTAACCCTAAGGACCCTAACCCTAACAAACCTAACTGTAATAAACCTAACCCTGACCTTAAATCCTAACACTGATGACCCTAACGATAATGACCCTAGCCCCTTACACTAACCTTAGCCCTTACCCTAAACCCCAACCCTAACACTAATCCTAAACCCTAACCCTAACCCTAGAGCCTAACCCTAACCCTAAACCCTAACCCTAATCCTAAACCTAATCCTAACCCTAAACTTAACCCTAACTCTAACCCTAGAGCCTAACCCTAACCCTAAACCCTAACCCTAATCCTAAACCTAAGCCTAACCCTAAACTTAACCCTAACTCTAACCCTAGAGTCTAACCATAGCCCCTAGGCCTAACCCTAAACCTAACCCTAAACGTAAAGCCTAACCCTAACACTAATCCTCACCCTAACCCTAACCCTTACCCTAACCCTAACCCTAAACCGAGGCCCTAACCCTAATGCTGAACCTAATCCTAACCCTAAACCCTAACCCTAAACTTAACCCTAACTCTCACCCTAGAGTCTAACCATAGACCCTAAGCCTAACCCTAATCCTAACCCTAAACCTAACCCTAACGCTAACCCTAATAACCCTAACTCTAACCCTTACCCTAGCCATAAAGCTAAACCCTAACGGTAACCTTAACGCTAGCCCTAACCCCAACTACAATAACCCTAACCCTAATAACCCTAACTCTAATAACCCTAACCCTTATCCTAACCCTAACAGCAACCCTAACCCTAACCCTAGAGCCTAACCCTAAACCCTACCCTTAAACCTAACCTGACCCTAACCACAAATCTAACCCAAATCCTAACCCTAAACCTAACCCTAACCCTAACCATAACCCTAATCCTAAACCTAAACCTAACCCTTACCCAACCCTAACCATAACCCTAACCATAACCCCAACCCTAATGACCCTAACCCTAACAAACCTAACTCTAATAAACCTAACCCTAACATTAAACCCTAACCCTAACCTTAAAACCTAACCCTAACCCTAACCCTAACCCTAACGGTAACACTAACCTTAACTCTAACCCTAATAACCATAACCCTAAGTACCCTAACCCTAATATTAAACCCTAAATCTAACCATAACCCTAACTCTAAGAACCCTAAAACTAACCCCAACCCTAATAACCCTAACCCTAACAAGCCTTACTCCAATAACCCTCACCCTAACCTTAAACCCTAATGCTAAACCCTAACTGTAACCTTAACGCTAGCCCTAACCCTCACCCTAACCACAATATCCCTATACCCTAACCCTAATAACCCTAACCCTAACCCCAGCCGTAATGACCCTAACCCTAACCACCCTAACTCTAATAAACCTAACCCTAACCCAAACATTAAACCCTAACCCTAATCCTAAACCCAACCGTAACACTAACCCTAAACCCTAACCCTAAACCTAACCCTAACCTAACCCTAACCCTAGAGCCTAACCCTTACCCTAGAGCCTAACCCTAACCCTAATCCTAAACCTAACCCTAACCTCAGGGTCTAACCGTATTCCTAAACATAATACTAACCCTAAACCGAAACCTAACCCTAAACGCTAAAACTAACCCTAACCCTAAAACTAAACCTAACCCTAAACTCCAACCCTAAACCTAACCCTAACCCTTACCATAACCCTAACCCTAATGACCATAACCCCTTACACTAACCCTAAGCTAATAACCCTAACCGTAACCCCAACCCTAATGACCCTAACCCTAACCTTAATCCTTAAATCTAACCATTAACCTAATCCTAAACCCTAACCCTAAAACCTAACCCTAACCGTAACACTAACCCCTAAATCTAACCCTAACCCTAATCCTAACCCTAACCTTTACCCTAACATTAATGACCCTAACCATAATGGCTTTAACCCCTTACCCTAACCCTAAGCCTTACAATAAACCCCAACCCTAACACTAACCCAAACCCTAAACCCTAACGCTAATGACCCTAACCCTAATAACCCTAAACCTAACCGTAACACTAACCCTAAACCTAAACCCTAACCCTAATGACCCTAACCCTAATAACCCTAAACCTAACCGTAACACTAACCCTAACCCCAACCCCAATGACCCTAACCCTAACCCTAATAAACTTAACTCTAATAAACCTAACCCTAACTTTAAACCCTAACCCTAACCCTAACGCTAACCCTAACCTTAACCCTAACACTATTGTCCCTAACCCTAATGACCCTAACCCCTTACCCTAATCTTAGCACTTACCCTAAACCCCAACTGTAACACTAACCCTAAACCCTAACCCTAACGACCCTAAACCCTTACCCAAACCTTAGCCCTTACCCTAAACCCCAATCGTAACACTAACCCTAAACCCTAACCCTAAACCTAGAGCCTAACACTAACCCAAAACCCTAACCCGAGGCCCTAACCCTAATCCTAAAGCTAATCCTAACCCTAAACCCCAGCCCTAAACTTAATCCTATCTCTAACCCTAGAGTCTAACCATAGACCCTAAGCCTAACCCTAATCCTAATCCTAAACCTAAAGCCTAACCCTAACCCTAAACCTAACACTAACCCTAAACCCTAACACTAATCCTCACCCTAACACTAACCGTTACCCTAACCCTAAACCCTAACCCTTGCCCTAAACTTAACCCTAACTCTAACCCTAGAGTCTAACCATAGACCCTAAGCCTAACCCTAATCCTAACCCTAAACCTAACCCTAACGCTAACCCTAATAACCCTAACTCTAACCCTAACCCTAGCCATAATGCTAAATGCTAACTGTAACCTTAACGCTAGTCCTAACCGTAACAACAATAAGCCTAAACCTAACAACCCTAACTCTAATAACCCTAACCCTAATCCTAACCTTAAACCCTAACCCTAAACCTAACCCTAACAGTAACCCTAACACCTAACCCTAAACCATAACCTTTACCCTAACCATAAATCTAACCCTACATCCTAACCCTAACCCTAAGTGTAAACCTAATCCTAAACATAAATCTAACCGTTACACAACCCTAACCCTAAACATAACCCTAACCCCAACCCTAATAACTCTAACCCTAACCCTAAGTGTAACCCTAATCCTAAACATAAATCTAACCGTTACACAACCCTAACCCTAAACATAACCCTAACCCCAAACCTAATAACTCTAACCCTAACCCTAAGTGTAACCCTAATCCTAAACATAAATCTAACCGTTACACAACCCTAACCCTAAACATAACCCTAACCCCAACCCTAATAACCCTAACCCTAACCCTAGCAAACCTAACTCTAATAAACCTAAACCTAACCTTAAACCCTAACCCTAACACTAACGCTAACACTAATCTTAACCTTAACACTAATGACCCTAACGCTAATGACCCTAACCCCTTACCCTAACCCTAGCCCTTACCCTAAACCCCAACCGTAACCATAACCCTAACCCTAAACCCTAACCCGAGTCCCTAACCCTAATCCTAAACCTAATACTAACCCTAAACCCTAACCCTAAACCATACCCCTAAACTTAACCCTAACTCTAACTCTAGAGGCTAACCATAGACCCTAAGCCTAACCCTAATCCTAACCCTAACGCTAACCCTAATAACCCTAACTCTAACACTAACACTAACCATAATGCTAAATCCTAACCGTAACCTTAACGCTAGCCCTAATCCTAACCACAATAACCCTAACCCTAACTCTACCCTAAACATAATAACCCTAACTCTAACCCTAACAACCCTAATGCTAATAACCCTAACCCTAATCCTAACCTGAATCCCTAACCCTAATCCTAACCTTAAACCCTAAACCCAAACCTAACCCTAACCTTAGGTCCTAACTGTATTCCTAAACCTAATCCTAACCCTAAACCCTAACCCTAACCCCTAAAACTAACCATAACCCTAACCCTATTCCTAAACCTAAACCTAACCCTAACCGTAACCCTAATCCTAACCCTAAACCTAAGCCTTATGCAACCCTAACCCTAACCCTAACCCTAACCCTAATGACCGTAACCCTAATAACCCTAAACCCTGACCCTAAACCTAACCCTAACCCTTACCCAAATCTAACCCTAAACATAACCCTAACACTAATCCCAACCCTACTGACCCTAACCCTAACCAACCTAACTCTAACAAACCTAACCCTAACCTTAAACGCTAACCCTAATACTAACGCTAACCCTAACCTTAACCCTAACACTAATGACCCTAACCGTAATGACCCTAACCCCTTACCCTAAACCTAGCCCTTACCCTAAACCCCAACCCTAACACTAACACTAACCCAAACCCTAAACCCTAACCCTAATGACCCTAACCCTAATAACCCTAAACCTAACCGTAACCCTAACCCTAAACCCTAACCCTAATGACCATAACCCTAATGACCATAACCCTAACCTTAAACCCTAAATCTAACCATTACCATAAAACTAAACCCTAACCCTAACCATTACCCTAACCCTAAGAACCCTAACGCTAACCCTAACCCTGTTGGAACGACAAAGGACTCAGCACTCCGATTCAATGTGAATCACGCAAAAGCCATTTATTACAGAAACATGTCTCCTTATATACGCAACTATTCTCTAATCACGAATCCACGCTCCAAGCATGGATTCGCTAAATGAGTATCATGGGCAGTCCACATGCTGGAGCCCCACCGATGATAGTTCCGATGACTCACGCCATGCTGAGGCCCTGTTAATGAAGAAACGCCCCTCTTTCTCACAGCAGATTCTGTTCTCAGCTTCTCGAAGTGGCCTTGAGATTCCTTTGGGCCTGACTAATTCAACAACATATCTCCTTCCAATGAAACCCCTTCACATAACCCCAACCCTAATACCCTAACCCTAATAAGTATTCCTCTAATAACCCTCACCGTAACCTTAAACACTAACCCTAACCATAATGCTAAACCCTAAGCTTAATGCTAACCCTAACCCTAACCATAATAACCCTAACTCTAATCGTAATAACCCTAACCCTAATGACCCTAACCACCCTAACTCTAAGAAACCTAACCCTAACCCTAAACCCAACCATAACAGTAACCCTAAACCCAACCCTAACCCTAACCCTAGAGCCTAACCCTAAACCTAACGTCTAACCCTAACCCTAAACCCTAACCCTAGAGTCTAAGCATAGACCCTAAGCCTAACCCAAATCCTAACCCTAAACCTAACCCTAACGCTAACACTAATAACCCTAACCCTGACCCTAACCATAACCATAATGCTAAACCCTAACCGTAACCTTAACGCTAGTCCTAACCGTAACAACAATAAGCCTAAACCTAACAACCCTAACTCTAATAACCCTAACCCTAATCCTAACCTTAAACCCTAACCCTAACTCTAATAACCCTAACCCTAATTCTAACTTTAAATCCTAACTCTAAACCTATCCCTGACCTTAGGGCCTAACCGTATTCCTAAACCTAATCCTAACCCTAAACCCTAAACACTAACCCTAACCCTAAACCCTCAACCCTAACCCTAACCCTAACCCTAACCCTAACCCTAACCCTAACCCTAACCCTAACCCTCACCCCAATCCTAACCCTAACCCTAACCCTAACCCTAACCCTAACCCTAACCCTAAACATAACCCTAGACCCTAAAGACCATAACCCTAATGAACGTAACCCTAAACCTAAGAACCCTAACCCTAACCCCAACCATAATACCCTAACCCTAACAAGCCTTACTCTGATAACTCTCACCCTAAACTTAAACCCTAACCATAATGCTAAACCCTAACCGTAACCTTAACGCTAGCCCTAACCCTAACCCTAACCACAATAACCCTAACCCTAATATCCCTAACCCTAACCCTAATGACCCTAACCCTAATAACCCTAACCTTAACCTTAAACGCTAACCCTAACTCTAATCCTAACCCTAAAACTAACCCTTACCCAAACCTAACCCTAAACATAACCCTAACCCTAACCTTCACCCTAACACTAATGATCCAAACCCCTTATCCTAACCATACACCAAATAACTGTAACTCTAACCCTAACCCTAATAACCCTAACTCTAATAACCCTAACCCTAACCTTAAACCCTAAATCTAACACTAACCCTAACCCTAACCCTAACCCTAACTCTAACCATGATGCTAAATCCTATCCATAACCTTAACGCTAGCCATAACCCTAACCCTAACCGTAACCACAATAAATCTAAACGTAACCCGAACCCTAAACCTAAGAACCCTACCCCTAACCCCAACCCTAATAACCCTAACCCTAATAACCGTAACCCTAATAACCCTTACCCTAACCCTAACGCTAACCCTAACGCTAACCGTAACCCTGACGACCCTAACCCTAAACCTAATAACCCTAACTCTAAACCCAACCCTAATGACCCTAACCCTAATAACCCTAACTCTAATAAACCTAACACTAATCCTAATCTTAAACCCTAGCCCTAACCCTAAACCCAACCCTAACTCTAACCTTAACCCTAACACTAATGACCCTAACCCCTTACCCTAACCCTAGCCCTTACCCTAAACCCCAACACTAACACTAACACTAATCCTACAAACTAACCCTAACCCTAATGACTATAATCCTAATGACCCTAAACCTAACCTTAAATCCTAAATCTAACCATTACCCTAACCCTAAACCCTAACCCTAACCGTAACCCTAACCCTAAACCCTAAATCTAACCCTAACCCCAATCCTAACACTAGCCTTAAACCTAACATTAATGACCCCAACCATAATGACCTTTACCCCTTACCTAAGCCTTACCCTAAACCCCAACCCTAACACTAACCCAAACCCTAAACCCTAACCCAAATGACCCTAACACTAAACCAAACCCTAACGCGAGAGCCTAACCCTAGACTCTAACCTTAATCCTAACCCTATGCACGAACAAAAACCATAATCCTAACCCTATTTGTAACACTTACCCTAACTGTAACCCTAACCATAATCCTAACCCTAAACCTAACCATGACGCTAACCCTAATACCCTAACCATAACCCGAACCCTAACAACCCTAACCCTAATGACCGTAACCCTAAACCTAACCTTCATCCTAACCCTAACCCTAGTCCTAAACCCTAACCCAAACCCTAACCCTAAACCCTAACCCTTAACCTAACCCCAAACCTAAACCCTAACCCTAACCGTAACCCTAGAGCCTAACCCTAGACCCTAACCTTAACCCTAACCCTACGGCCTAACCCTAACAGCAACCCTAACCCTAAACCCTAACCCTGCCCCTAATGACCATAACGCTAATGACCCTAACCCTAACCCTAGAGCCTCACCCTAAACCCTAACGTTAACCCTAACCCTAAACCCTAACGCTAGACCCTAACCTTAACCATAACACTAGGGCATAACCCTAAACCCTAACCATAATCCCTAACCCCTAACCCTAAACCCTAACCCTAACTCTAAACCCTAAGCCTAACCCTAATGACCATAACCCTAATGACCCTAACCCTAACCCCAAACTTTAACCCTATCCGTAACCCTGAGGCTAATCCCTAACCCCTAAGGCTAACCCCTAACCCTAATCCCTAAGGCTAACCCCTAACCCCTACCCCTAAGACTAACCCCTAAGGCTAACCCCTAACCCCAAACCATTACCCCTAACCCCTAACCGAAACCCTAAAGCCTATCCCTAGACCCTAACATCAAACCTAACCCTAGACCCTAACCCTAACAATAATCCTAACCCTAAACCCCAACCCTAACCTCTAACACTTAACCTAACCCTAAACCAGAACCTAATCCTAGTCCCTAACCTTAAACCGAACCGTAGGCCCTAAACCTAACCCTAATCCTAACCCTAACTCAAGAACCTAACCCTAGACTATAACTTTAAACCTAACCCTAGGCACTAAACCTTAACCCTAATCCTAACCCTAATTCTAACCCTAACCCTGAATCAAACACTAACCCTAACCCCAAACCCTGCCCTGACCCTAATGACCCTAACCCTAATGACCCTAAGCCCAACACCCTAAACCCCAACCTTAACACTAACCCTAACCCTAATGAACCTAACCCTGATAACCCTAAAACTAACCGTAACCCTAACCCCAACTGTAACCCTAACCCTAATGACCCTAAGCAGAACCCCAATGACCCTAACCCTATCCCTAACCCTTATCACAACCACCCTAATGACCCTAAGCCTAAACCTAATAGTAACACTAAATCCTAAGCTTAACCGTAACCATTACCCTAAAACTAACACTAACCCTAACCCTATACACTAACCCTAACGCTAACCCTAACCCTAAGCTTAACCCTAACCCTATACACTAACCCTAACGCTAACCCTAACCCTAAGCTTAACCCTAACCCTAATGACCATAACCCTAATGACACCTACCCTAACCCTAAACTCTAACCCTAACCCTAATCCTTACCCAACCCTAACCCTAAACACAACCCTAACCCCAACCCTAATGACGCTAACACTAACAAACCTAACACTAATAAATCTAACCCTAACCTTAAACCCTAACCCTAAACCTAACTTTAACACTAACCTTAACTTTAACACTTATGACCCGAACCATAATGACCCTAACCCCTTACCCTAACCCTAGCCCTAAGCCTAAACCCGAACCGTAACACTAACCCTAACCCTAATGACCCTAACCCTAATGACCCTAACCCTAACCTTAAACCCTAAATCTAACCATTACCCTAACTCTAAGAACCCTAACCCTAACCCCAACCCTAATAACACTAACAAGCCTTACTCCAATAACCCTCACCCTAACCTTAAACCCTAACCCTAACCATAATGCTAAACCCTAACCGTAACCTTAACGCTAGCCCTAAACCTAAGCACAATAACCCTAACCCTAACCCTAATAACCGTAACCCTAACCCGAACCCTAATGACCCTAACTCTAATCCTAATAACACTAACTCTAATAAACCTAACCCTAACCTTAAACCCTAACCCTAACCCTAATAACCGTAACCCTAACCCGAACCCTAATGACCCTAACTCTAATCCTAATAACACTAACTCTAATAAACCTAACCCTAACCTTAAACCCTAACCCTAACCATAAACCCAATCGTAACACTAACCCTAAACCCTAACCCTAATCTTAACCTTAAACCCTAACCCTAATCCTAAACCTAACCCTAACCTTAGGACCTAAACATATTCCTAAACCTAATCCTAACCCTAAACCCTAATCCTAAACCCTAAACCCTAATCCTAAACCCTAAACCTAACCCTAATCCTAAACCTAACCCTAATCCTAAACCTAACCCTAATCCTATCCTTAAACCCTAACCCTAATCCTAAACCTAACCCTAACCTTAGGACCTAAACATATTCCTAAACCTAATCCTAACCGTAAACCCTAATCCTAAACCCTAAACCCTAATCCTAAACCCTAAACCTAACCCTAATCCTAAACCTAACCCTAACCCTAACCATAACCCTAATCCTAACTCTAAACCTAACCCTTACCCAACCCTTACACAACCCTAACAATAATGACCCTAACCCTAATGACCATAGCCCTAATGACCCTAACCCTAATGACCCTAACCCTAAATCTAACTATTACCTTAACCCTAAAACCTAACCCTAAAACCTAACCCTAACCCCTAAATCTAACCCTAACCCTAATATTAATGACCCTAACCATAACGACCTTAACCCCTTACCCTAATCCTAAGCCTTACCCTACACCCCAACCCTAACACTAACACTAACCCAAACCCAAAACCCTAACCCTAATGACCATAACGCTGATAACCCTAAACCTAATCGTAACCCTAACCCTAACCCCAACCCTAAAGACCCTAACCCTAATCCTAATAAACCTAACTCTAATAAACCTAACCCTAATCTTAAACCCTAACCCTAACGCTAACCCTAATCTTAACCCTAACACTAATGACCGTAACCCTAATAACCCTAACCCCTTACCCTAAACCCCAATCGTAACACTAACGCTAACACTAACCCTAACCCTAAAGACCATAAGTCTAGTGACCCTAAGCTTAAACCCTAAATCTAACCATTACCCTAAACCTAACCCTAAGAACCCTAACCCTAACCCCAACCCTAATGACCCTAACCCTAATAACCCTAACCCTAATCCTAACCCTGATAACTCTAACCCTAATCCTAACCCTAACCTTAGGGCCTAACCATATTCCTAAACCTAATCCTAACCCTAAACCTAACCCTAACCCTAAACCTAATCCTGACCCTAAACCTAACCCTTACCCAACCCTAACCCTAAACATAACCCTAACCCTAAACATAACCCTAACCTTAACCCTAACCCTAATGACCCTAACACTAACCCTTACGCTAAACCCCAGTTGTAACACTAAACCTAACCCTAATGACCATAACCCTAATGAACCTAACCCTAACCTTAAACCTTAAATCTAACCATTACCATAAACCTAACCCTAAACGTAAGAACCCTAACCCTACCCCAACCCTAATAACCCTAACCTTAATAAGCCTCTAATAACACTCACCCTAAACTTAAACCCTAACCATAATGCTAAACCCTAAACGTAACCTTAACGCTAGCCCTAATCCTAACCACAATAACCCTAAACCTAACCCTAATGATCCTAAGGCTAACCCTAACCCTAATGACCCTAACTTTAATAAACCTAACCCTAACCTTAAACCCTAACCCTAATCCTAACCCTAAACCTAACCCTTACCCAACCCTAACCCTAAACATAACCCTAACCTTGACCCTAACACTAATGACCGTAACCCCTTATCCTAACCCTGCAACAAATAACCCTAACCCTAACCCTAATGAGCCTAACTCTAACCCTAAAAACCCTAACTCTAATAAACCTAACCCTAACCCTAACCTTAAATCCTAACCCTAACCCTAATGACCATAACTCTATTGACCCTAACCCTAACCTTAAACCCTAAATCTAACCATTACCCTAACCATAATGCTAAACCCTATCCATAACCTTAACCCTAACCGTAACCACAATAAACCTAAACGTAACCCTAACACTAAGCACCCTAAACCTAAACGTGACACTAACCCTAACAGTAACCCTAATTCTAACACATAACCCTAACCCTAATGACACTAAACCTAACCCTAATGACCCTAACCCAAGAGGCTAACCCTAGACTCTAACCTTAAACCTAACCGTAGTCCCTAAATCTAACCCTAACCCTAAACCCTAAGCCTAACCCTAATGACCCTAAGCTTAACCCTAATGATCCTAAACCCTAACCATAACCTAACCCTAACCGTAACCCTAGAGCCTAACCCTAGACCCTAACATTAACCCTAACCCTAAGCCCTAAACCTAACCATAATCCTAATCCTAAACCCTAATCCTAAACTCTAACGCTTAACCTAAACCTAACCCAGAACCTAACCCTAGACCCTAACCGTAAACCTAACCGTAGGTGCTAACCCTAACCTAACCCTAGGCACTAAACCTTAACCCCGAACCAAACCCTAATCCTAAACCTGGACCAAACCCTAACCCTGACCCTGACCCTAATGACCCTACCCTTAATGACCCTAACCCCCTTATGCTAACCCTAACACCGTAAACCCCAACCCTAAAACTAACCCTAACCCTAACCCTAACCCTAACCCTAACCCTAACCCTAACCCTAACCCTAAACACAACACCCTAATGACCCTAACCCTAAACCTAACACTAACACTAAATCCTAAGCCTAACCGTAACCGTTACCCTAAAACTAACACTAACCCTAACCCTATACACTAAATATAATGCTAATCCTAACCCTAACCATAACCCTAGACCCTAAACCTAACACTAATTCTAACTCAGAGTGTAACCCTTGCCCAACCCTAACAGAAAACCTAACTCTAACCCTAACCTTAACCCTAAACGTAATGACCCCAACCCTAATGACTCTAAACCCTAACCCTAAACCTAACCCTAACACCTAACCCTAACCCTAAACCTAGGCCCTAACCCTAACCCTTAACCTAACCTTAAAAATAACCCCAGGCACTAACCCAAACCCTAATCCTAAACCTAATCCTAATCCTTACCCTAACCCTAACTCTAACCCTAACCCTAAACCTAACCCTAATGACCATAACCCTAATGACCCTAACCCTGAGCCCAAACTCTAACCCTTACTCTAAACCTAAACCTAAACATAACCTTAACCCTGAATCCTAACCGCAACCCTAAACATAACCCTAAACCCAACCCTAAACCCTAACCCTAACCCTAACCCTAAACCTAACCCTAACCCTAACCCTAACCGTAACTGTAGAGCCTAACCACACACCCTAATATTAACCCTAACCCTAAACCCTAACCCTAAACCCTAAATCTAAACCTAACCGTAATCCTAACCCTAGAGCTTAAACCTAGACCCTAACCTTAAAAATAACCCCAGGCGTTAACCCAAATCCTAAATTTAAATCTAATCCTAATCCTTACCCTAACCCTAACTCTAACCCTAACCCTAAACCTAACCCTGACCCTTATGACCATAACCCTAATGACCCTAACCCTTACTCTAACCCTAACCCTAACCGTAACGCTAAGCTTAACTTTAACCCTAAATCTAACACTAACCCTAAAGCCTAACCTTAACACTAACCTTAACCTGAATCCTAACCCTAACCGCAACCCTTACCCAACCCTAGCCCTAACCCTAACCCTAGCCCTAACCCTAACCCTAACCCTAACCCTAATACTAACCCTAACCCTAACCCTAATTCTATACCCCAACCCTAACCCAAACCCTAACCCTACCCCTCATCCTAGACCCTAACACTAACACTAACCCTAACCCTAACCCTTGCCCAACACTATCCCAGAACCTAACTCTAACCCTAACCTTAACCCTAACCCAAACGACCCTAGCCCTAATGACCCTAACCCTGACCCTAACGCTAATCCTAAGCCTTAACAGTAACCCTAATATTAATGCTAACCCTAGAACCTAACCCTAATCCAAATAACCCTAACCCTAACTCTAATAACCCTAACCCTAGCCCTATCCCTAAGCCTAACTCTAACCGTAAACCTTACCCTATACCTAACCGTAATTGTAACTGTAGAGCCTAAACCTACACCTTAACATTAACCCTAACCCTAACCCTAAACCCTAAACCTAAACCTAATTCTAACTTTAAACCTAGAGCCTAACCCTAGACCCTAACCTTAAATTAACCCTAGACCCTAAACCAAACCGTAATCCTAAACCTAATCCTAACCCTTACCCTAACCCTAATGACCATAATCCTAATGACCATAACCCTAATGACCATAACCCTAACCCCAAACTCGAACCCTAACACTAACCCTAACCCTAACCCTAAACCGCAACCCTAACCGTAACCCTAACCATAACCTAACCCTAACCCTAACCCTAACCCCTAACCCCAACTCTAAATTTAACTCTAACCCTAAACCCTATACCTAACCCTAACCCTAAAGCTAACCCTAGACCCTAACCCTAACAGTAATTGTAACCCGATCCCTAACCCTTTCCCAACCCTTACCCTAACCCTAACCCTATCCCTAACTCTAACACTAACCCTTAACCCTAACCGTAACAGTAATGCCAACCCTAGAACGTAACCCTAACCCAAATAATCCTAAACCTAACCGTAATAACCCTAATCGTAACCCAAAACCTAATAACCCTAACCCTCACCCTAATAACCCTAACTCTAATAACCCTAACCCTAATTCTAATAACCCTAAGCCTAACACTAATGCTAACCCTAAACCCTAATCCTCAACCCTAAACCTAACCCTAACCCTAACCCCAGAGCCTAACCCTAGACCCTAACGTTAAAACTAACCCTAGGCCCTAAGCCTAGCCCTAACGCTAACCCTAACCGTAACGCTAACCCTAACCCTAACCCTAACCCTAAACCTAACCCTAAACCCTAACCCTAACCATAATCCTAACCCTAACCCTAACCCTAACCCTAAACTCTAACTATAAGTCCAAACCCTATACCTGACCCTAACCCTAACCCTAACCCCAGACCCTACCCTAACCCAAAACCTAACTCTAACCCTAACCTCAACCATAACCCTAATGACCCTAGACCTAATGACCCTAACCACTAACCTTAACCCCAGTAACCCTAACCCTAACTTTAAACCCTAAACCTAAACCTAACCCAAGACCCTAACGTTAAACTTAACCCTAGGTCCTAAACCAAAACCTAATACTAAACCTAAACCTAAACCTAACCCTAATGACGATAACCCTGATGACCCTAACCCTAATCGTAAGCTCTAACCCTAACCCTAACCACAATCCTAAACCCTAACACTAAACCCTAATCCCAATCCAAACCCTAATTCTAACCTGAACCATAACCGTAACCCTAATCCTAACCCTAAACATAACCCTAACCCTAGACCCTACCCTAACCCAAAACCTAACCCTAACCCTAACCCTAACCATTACACTAAACCCCAACCCTAACACTAACCCTAATGACAATAAACCTAACAACCCTATCCCTAAACTCTATCTGTAACCCTAAAAATAAACCTAACACTAATCGTAAACTCTAATCTTAACCATAACCCTAACCGTTACCCTAAACCTAACCCTAAACCTAACACTAACCTAAATTGTATACCTAACCGTAACCCAAAATCTAACCCTAATACTAACCCTTATCTTAACCCTAACCCTAATCCTAAGGACCACAACTCTAATGACCCTAACACTAACCTTAAAACCTGACCCTACCCTTACCTTAACCTTAACCTTAACCCTAACCCTAACCCTAACCCTTATACTAACCCCAATCCTAAACCTAACCCTAACCCTAAGCTTAACCCTAACCCTAACACTAACCCTAACCCTAGACCCTGACACAAACCCTAAACCTAACCCTAGCCCTAATGACAATCACCCTAAGGAAACCAACACTAACCCTGAACCCTAACCCTAACAATAAAACTAACACTAACGCTAAACGCTAACCCTAACACGAACCCTAATCCTAACCCTAACCTTATACCCTAAACCTAACCCTAATCGTAACCCTAACCGTAATGCTTACCCAACCCTAACCCTAACCCTAACAGTAACCCTGACCCTAACACTAACCCTTACCCTAAACCTAGTCCTAACCCTAGACCCTATAACTAACACTAATCCTAAACCTAACCCAAAATCTAAGTCTAAACCTAACCTTTACCATAACCATAATGACCATAACACTAATGACCCTAACGGTAACCTTAAACCTTTACCCTAACCTGTCCTGGTTTTGTTAAAAACAAGTTTCTCTTTTAGTGAATTTGCCTGTCAGCTAAAGCCTTCATATTAGCTGCATTTTCCTGGAGAACCCGACACATGTTTTGGTTAAACCTAGCAATGGAATGCAAACTTATTGATAAGCACGGATGGACATCTCGCGAGAGGGGCAACGAGAAACTGGTGATCGAGAGACTGACCAACGGTGTATAACATTCCATTCACGTGAATACTTCATATAAAAGTGGGAGATCACGAGGATCTCGTCCCTTTGCCTTTTCCCTTTTTCCTCATGGCTGACATTAGGAGAGGACCTTGCTGGTCGTCCCTGCGAACTGAGGCCTAGTGAGAGACTGAATCCAGCTCCGGTTGGCTACAGAGTCTAATCCAGGACTTTGGGTGCTGGCTCTGCAGTTGCTGAGACTTACAAGATTGGTTTTGTATATTTTGTATTATTTTCTCTATTCTTATTAGTAGTATTAGTAAAACATCTTTAACTTTTCCAACTCTCTTCTCTCTGTCCTTCTTTCCCTCCCGATCGCCTGTCCTGAGTGGGAAGGGGGGAGAGGGAGGGGCAAAAGGGGGAAGTGGGGGGGAGAGGAGGTTAACAATACATCTGCCAGGGTTTGATTGTCACCCCGCAATCCTAACCCTCGACAGATAATTGGCGCCCAACGTGGGGCAAGAGAAAGGGGTAAATTTGGAGATTTTTTGCTTTTCTACTGCTCTGACGTACCTTTCAATTTTCTTGGCACGGTGCCAACTCATAGAGTTGTGATACTCGCGCGTCTGTTTGCTTCGGATATTTTTTAGTGGTATTAAGGCAAAGTGAATTACATTGACTTAAAGATGTTGTGGCAAAAGTTGTATCAGTTATTTTCTACATTGTGCTCGCTGATCCCATATCTGTGTTGGTGTTTCTTTCTGAATCGAAGTATTCATTATATAACAACAAGAAACTGGACAGCGGTCATGATGATTCTGTGTGGTATGGCACTGGTTTATTTCATTATACTGCAGCCGCTAATGAATTTCTACTCGCTTCTGCTTTACCTTGAAAAACCTCCAGGAGAGATTAAAGAGCAGAATGGCTCTATATTTGCTAATTGGTCAAGCGAATCTTTAGAAAGGCTGACTAACAATACTTTTGTGATTTCGCTGGGACAGTTTGCAAATGTGTTAGAGAACTTTGAATATCCTTGGAGCTTTGATAGAACTGTGATGGTGTTATTTGGTTTGCTGAATGTGTGTCAGTTTGTGTTACTGCTAAGAGAAATGAGGTTCAATAGGAGGTTTGCGTCTCATTTTAGTCCTGAGATTTGCGGTGCGCCTTCGGAAGCTTTAGCAAAAAGCACTCCGAGCCGCTCGAGAAAAGGCAAAACAGCCAAAGCTGCTGCTGCAGCCACTGCCCCCCCAACCGCGGCTTCACAGGCTGAAGCTACAGCTCCTCCGCAGAGCTCCTCTGCCAAGGTCGCTGCAGATAACGTTACCTCTCCAGCCTCAAAGGCTAACAAGGCAGCCCCCCCTTCTTCACACACTGGGCACTGTTGCTGCTGTAACCACAGCAATCACTGTGACAGTCATTCAGACTCTGAAAATGAATCAAATGATGGTGAACCCATATCAGCATCAGTTGCTGGTTGTAAGAAAGTCACTAGAAAGACTACCCGTGCAGCAGGTGATGGCACAGGGCCAACATCAACCCAAGAGGCATCATCAGGACAGGGTGGAGATGAAGTGACCACCACTCGGTCCTTTTCTCCAGGTGAGCTGAGAGATCTGCGAAAAGACTTTAGTCGTCGTGAAGGCGAGAATATTTTAACCTGGCTGCTGCGATGCTGGGACAATGGGGCAGAAACAATTGAATTAGAAGGTGGTGAAGCCAGGCAGCTGGGATCTCTGTCAAAAGATTCCACCATTGATAGGGCAATTTCAAGAGAGTCTAATGCCACTACTCTCTGGACCCGACTCCTGGCAGCTATGAAAGTCAGATTTCCCTACAAGGAAGATTGTATATCCAAGTTAGGGAAATGGAATACTATGGAGAGAGGTATCCAGTTCCTGAGAGAATTAGCTGTGCGAGAGATCATCTATCTAGGACCAAACAGCCAAGAGGGGACAGACCCAGATAGAATCAATTGTACAAAATCTATGTGGCGCAGATTTGTACAAAGTGCACCACCTGCATATGCTAAGTCATTGGCAGGAATGGTCTGGTCGGCTAGAGGTGTACAAGAAATTAATGAAGTGATTGAGCAGCTCCGGTACTTTGAGGACAGCCTTGCTGGTTCTCTACGGGCTTGTGTCTCCGCTGTGGAGAAACTGTGTGAAAAATCTGATGACCGGTTTGAAAAGCTGTTGCAAGAAATCAAAGAGCTCAGAGAAGACTCGTACCGTTCACGACCTGCACAAACCTATGTTTCAGCTGTTAGGAGAAGGCGTTTCCAATCTCGAGAGAGAGGGCAGAGACAGCCCACAAAAAGAGGTTCACTGTGGTTCTTCCTACATGAGCAGGGAGAAAACATGAATAAGTGGCATGGAAGGCCTACCTCAGAACTTCAAGAACGAGTACGTGAGATAAAAGGAAAAACTCCTAGGAAGGTGGCTGCTCCAGTTTACAAAAGGAGCAGAAGAGATTCTGATGCTCTTGAAGGAACCTCTAATTCACACCCAGAGACTGTGCAAAACAGGAATTAGAGGTGCCCTGCCTCCAACCAGGTGGAGGAAAGGGATAACAGAGTTTATTGGACTGTACAAATACTATGGCCTGGTACAACACAACCCCAGGAGTACAAAGCTTTAGTGGACACTGGTGCTCAGTGCACAATAATTCCTTCTAATTATAAAGGAACGCAATCCATCAATATTGTTGGAGTGACTGGGGGATCCCAGAAACTGACTGTTGTTGAGGCTGAAATGAGCCTAACTGGAAAAAACTGGCAAAAGCATCCCATTGTGACTGGTCCAGATGCTCCGTGCATCCTTGGTATAGACTACCTCAGGAGAGGGTATTTTAAGGACCCAAAAGGGTATAGGTGGGCATTTGGTATAGCAGCTGTGGACACTGAGAAAATTGAACAGCTGTCTGATTTGCCTGGTCTTTCAGATGACCCTTCTGTTGTAGGACTGCTGATGGTTGATGATCAGCAGGTGCCAATTGCTACCACGACGGTGCATCGCCGGCAATATCGCACCAGTCGAGACTCTTTGATTCCTATCCAGAAGCTGATCCGTCAATTGGAAAGCCAGGGTGTGATCAGTAAGACTCGCTCACCTTTTAACAGCCCAATCTGGCCAGTGCGTAAGTCTAGTGATGAGTGGAGACTAACTGTAGACTATCGTGGCCTGAATGAAGTTACACCACCACTGAGTGCTGCTGTGCCTGACATGCTAGAACTGCAATTTGAACTGGAGTCAAAGGCAGCCAAGTGGTATGCTACAATTGACATTGCTAATGCATTTTTCTCTATTCCTGTAGCAGCAGAGTGCAGGCCGCAGTTTGCTTTCACCTGGAGGGGCGTCCAGTATACATGGAATCGCTTGCCCCAGGGGTGGAAACACAGTCCTACCATCTGCCATGGACTGATCCAGACCACGCTGGAGCAAGGTGAAGCTCCAGAACACTTGCAATATATTGATGACATCATCGTATGGGGCGACACAGCAAAAGAAGTCTTCGAGAAAGGTGAGAGAATACTTCATATTCTTTTGGATGCTGGTTTTGCCATAAAACGAAGCAAGGTCAAGGGACCTGCACGAGAGATCCAGTTTTTAGGAATAAAATGGCAAGATGGCCGTCGTCAGATCCCAATGGAGGTGATCAACAAAATTGCAGCAATGTCTCCACCTACTAATAAAAAGGAGACACAGACTTTCTTGGGCGTTGTAGGCTTTTGGAGAATGCATATTCCTGACTACAGCCACATTGTGAGCCCTCTCTATCGAGTGACTCGTAAAAAGAACCAATTTGAGTGGGGCCCTGAACAACGACAAGCGTTTGAACAAATTAAGCGTGAGATAACTCATGCGGTGGCCCTTGGACCAGTCCGAACTGGACTAGATGTTAAAAATGTGCTCTACACCGCAGCCGGAGATAATGGACTTACCTGGAGCCTCTGGCAGAAAGCACCAGGAGAAACCCGAGGTCGACCCTTAGGTTTTTGGAGTCGAGGATACAAAGGATCTGAGGCCAACTATACTCCAACTGAAAAGGAGATACTAGCAGCATATGAAGGAGTTCGAGCTGCTTCAGAAGTGATCGGCACTGAAGCACAGCTCCTCCTGGCACCTCGACTGCCGGTGCTGAGCTGGATGTTCAAAGGGACGGTTCCCTCTCCACATCATGCAACCGAAGTTACATGGAGTAAATGGATTGCACTGATCACGCAACGAGCTCGAATTGGAAGTCCCAACCGTCCAGGGATATTAGAAGTTATTACAGACTGGCCAGAAAGCAAAGACTTTGGGATGTCTCCAGATGAGGAGGAAGTAAAACGTGCTGAAGAAGCACCACCATATAATACGCTTTCAGAGACTGATAAGCAGTATGCACTGTTCACAGATGGATCCTGTCGTCTTGTAGGAAAACATCGAAGGTGGAAAGCTGCTGTGTGGAGTCCCACACGACAAGTTACAGAAGCCACTGAAGGACAAGGTGAATCCAGTCAGTTTGCAGAAGTGAAAGCCATCCAGCTGGCTTTGGACATTGCTGAACGAGAGAAGTGGCCAATACTTTACCTCTATACTGACTCATGGATGGTAGCAAATGCCTTGTGGGGGTGGCTACAGCAATGGAAGAAAAGCAACTGGCAGCGCAGAGGTAAACCCATTTGGGCTGCCACACTGTGGCAAGACATTGCTGCTCGGCTAGAGAGCCTGCCTGTGAAAGTTCGTCATGTAGATGCTCATGTGCCTAAAAGTCGAGCCACCGAGGAACATCTAAACAACCAACAAGCGGATCAAGCTGCTAAGATTAAAGTAGCTGAGGTGGACTTGGACTGGCAACATAAAGGTGAACTTTTCCTAGCTCGGTGGGCCCATGATGCTTCAGGGCATCAAGGTAGAGATGCAACATACAAATGGGCTCGTGATCGAGGGGTGGATTTAACTATGGACACTATTTCACAGGTTATTCATGAATGTGAAACTTGCGCCGAAATCAAACAAGCGAAACGGTTAAAACCTGTATGGTATGGGGGGCGATGGTTAAAGTATAAGTATGGAGAAGCTTGGCAGATTGATTATATTACACTTCCACAAACACGTCAAGGTAAGCGCTATGTACTTACAATGGTGGAAGCAACCACTGGATGGTTGGAAACATATGCCGTACCTCATGCTACAGCCCGAAATACTATCTTGGGCCTTGAGAAGCAAGTCCTCTGGCGGCACGGTACGCCAGAAAGAATTGAATCAGACAATGGTACTCATTTCAAGAACAGTATTATAGACAATTGGGCCAAAGAACATGGTATTGAGTGGGTATATCATATTCCATATCATGCACCAGCCTCTGGGAAAATTGAAAGGTACAATGGTTTGTTAAAAACTACACTAAAGGCACTTGGTGGTGGAACCTTTAAAAACTGGGATTCACATTTAGCAAAAGCCACTTGGTTGGTCAACACCAGGGGATCAACCAATCGAGCCGGGCCTGCCCAATCAGAAATTCTACGGACTGTAGAAGGAGATAAAGTCCCTGTAGTACACATGAAAAATATGTTAGGAAAGGCAGTCTGGGTTACTCCTGCCTCAGGCAAAGGCAAACCTATTCGTGGGATTGTTTTTGCCCAGGGACCTGGCAGCACCTGGTGGGTGATGCTTAAGGATGGAGAAGTTCGGTGTGTACCTCAAGGGGATTTGATTTCAGGTGAAAATATGCAATGCTGAACTGTATGATGTGAATTGCTGCACTAACAATGTTTAATAAGTGTCTTTCAGATCAAGACAATGGTGATGAAACTAGAGCTAGCTTCTTCGAGTGGCGCCCGACACCTTCTTCGAAGTTGGTGTTCTTAACCCACAAACAGTGGTCATGAGATGCACTTGTACCATTTTTCCTGCCCTGGGAGACTGTTGTGACAAAATGAACTTAATGAACTTTTCAAAGGATGGTCCACTGATTAATTACTCCTGTGTATATATGTACATATGTATATATATATATAGTAGTAGTGATTAATTAGATTATATTGATAGATTGTACTGATAAGGTTTAAGTATTCAGTGAATGTCATATTATAAGGGGTGGAATGTCCTGGTTTTGTTAAAAACAAGTTTCTCTTTTAGTGAATTTGCCTGTCAGCTAAAGCCTTCATATTAGCTGCATTTTCCTGGAGAACCCGACACATGTTTTGGTTAAACCTAGCAATGGAATGCAAACTTATTGATAAGCACGGATGGACATCTCGCGAGAGGGGCAACGAGAAACTGGTGATCGAGAGACTGACCAACGGTGTATAACATTCCATTCACGTGAATACTTCATATAAAAGTGGGAGATCACGAGGATCTCGTCCCTTTGCCTTTTCCCTTTTTCCTCATGGCTGACATTAGGAGAGGACCTTGCTGGTCGTCCCTGCGAACTGAGGCCTAGTGAGAGACTGAATCCAGCTCCGGTTGGCTACAGAGTCTAATCCAGGACTTTGGGTGCTGGCTCTGCAGTTGCTGAGACTTACAAGATTGGTTTTGTATATTTTGTATTATTTTCTCTATTCTTATTAGTAGTATTAGTAAAACATCTTTAACTTTTCCAACTCTCTTCTCTCTGTCCTTCTTTCCCTCCCGATCGCCTGTCCTGAGTGGGAAGGGGGGAGAGGGAGGGGCAAAAGGGGGAAGTGGGGGGGAGAGGAGGTTAACAATACATCTGCCAGGGTTTGATTGTCACCCCGCAATCCTAACCCTCGACAAACCCTTACCCTAAACCTAATGACAATACACCTAATGACCCTAACCCTAACGTTAAACCCTAACCCAAACCCTTACTCTAACCCTAAACCCTAACCCCTAATGAACCTAACCCTAATCCTAACCATAACCCTAACGACCATGACACTAATGACCCTAAACGTAACCTTAGACCCCAACCCTAACCCTAAACCTAACACTAAGCCTAACCCTAAACCATAAACCTAACCCTAAACCTAACCCTTACCCTAATGACCATAACGCTAATGACCCTAACCCTAACCTTAATCTCCATCCCTAAACCTAAAGCTAACCCTGACACTAACCCTAACCCTGAACCTTACCCTAATGCTGACCTTGACCCTAACCATAACCCTAAAGCGTAAGGCTAACCCTAAACCTAACCCTAACCCTAACCCTATCCCTAACCCTAAACCTAACACTAACCCTTACCATAACCCTAATGACCATAACCCTAATGACCCTAATCCTAATCCTAACCCTAACCCTAACCCCAGAGCCTAACCCTAAATCCTAGACTTAACCCTAATCCTAGGCCCTATCCTTGATGCTAAACCTAATCCGAACCCTAAGACTAACCCTAGAGTCTAACGCTAGACAGTAACCCTAACCCTAACACTAGGCCCTAACCCTAAACCTAACCCTAAACCTAATAACCCTAACCCTAACCCCAACGCTAATAACCCTAACCCTAACCCAAACCCTAACCCTAAGCCTAACCCTAATAACCCTAACTCTAATAACCCTAACCCTAACCCTAACACTAGACCCTAACCCTAACCCTTACCCTAAACCTAACCCTAATGACCATAACCCTAATGGCACCTACCCTAACCCTAAAGTCAAACCCTAACCCTAAACTCTGTCCCTAACCCTAAACTCTGTCCCTAAACCTAAACCCTAACCCTGACCCTAAACCCTAACCCTAAATGTAAGTCTAACCCTAACCCAAACCCTAAACCCTAACCATAACCCTAAACCCTAACCCTGAACCTAACCCTAACCCTGATACCCCTAACCCTAACCCTGATAATCCTAACTATAATAATCCTAACCACAATAACCCTAACCATAACCCTAACACTAAACCTAATAACCCTAACCCTAATCTTAAACCCTAAGCCTAACACTAACCCTAACCCTAATAACCCTAACTCTAATAACACTAGCCCTAACCTTAAACCCCAACCCTAACCTTAACACTAATCCTAACCCTATCTCTAGACCCTAACCCAAACCGTAAACCTAAACCTATCCCTAACCCTAGAGCCTAACCTTAAACCTAACCCTAACCGTAGGCCCTAATCCTAACCCAAATCCTAAATATAATCCTAACCCTATCCCTAATGACCGTAACCTTAATGACCCTACCCCTAAACCTTAAGCCTGACGGTAACCCTAACCCTAAAACTAACACTACCCCTAAACACTAAAACTAACACTAACTCTAAGCCTATAGCCTGAAACTAACCCTAACCCTAACCCTAAACCTAACTCTAACACTAACCCTAGAGCCTAACCCTAGACATTAACTGTAAACATAACCCTAGGCCCTAAGCTGAACCCCAACCCTAACCCTAACCCTAGGTCCTAACCCCAACACGAATCCTAAAATGAATCCTAACCCTTACCCTAATTACCATAACCCTAATGACCCTAACCCTAACTCTAACCATAAACCCTACAGCCTAACCGTAACCCTAACCCTTATAACGGACACTAAACCTAAACCCTAACCCTAATGATCATAACCCTAATGACACTAACCCTAAACTGAAACCCTAACACTAACCCTAACCCTGAACCAAACCCTAACCCTAACCCTAAACCCTAAGCCTAACCCTAACCCTAATGATCATAACCCTAATGACACTAACCCTAAACTGAAACCCTAACACTAACCCTAACCCTGAACCAAACCCTAACCCTAACCCTAAACCCTAAGCCTAACCCTAACCCTAATGATCATAACCCTAATGACACTAACCCTAAACTGAAACCCTAACACTAACCCTAACCCTGAACCAAACCCTAACCCTAACCCTAAACCCTAAGCCTAACCCTAACCCTAACCCTAAACTTAACCCTAACCCTAATGATCATAACCCTAATGACACTAACCCTAAACTGAAACCCTAAACTTAACCCTAACCCTGAACCAAACCCTAACCCTAAACCCTAAGCCTAAGCCTAACCCTAACCCTAAACTTAACCCTAACCCTAACACTAACCATAACCCTAACCATAAACATAACCCTAAACATAACCCTAACCCTAAACATAACCCTAACACTAAACCCTAAACCTAACCCTAAACATAACCCTAACCATAACCCTAACAATAAACATAACCCTAAACGTAACCCTAACCCTAAACCCTAAACCTAACCCTAACCCTAAACCTAACCCTAACCCTAAACCCTAAACCTAAACCTAACCCTAACCATAACCCTAACTGTAACCCTAACCGTAACCGTAATCCTAACCCTAACCCTAACCATAATCTTAACCATAAAACTAATGACCCTAACCCTAATGACCCTGACCCCTTACCCTCACCCTAACCCTTACCCTAAACACCAACCCTAACACTAACCCTAAGCCAAACCGTAAATCCTAACCCTAACCATAACGATCCTAACACTAGATCTCACTGTAACACTAACCCTAACCATAACCCTAATACATAACCCTAACACTAACCCTAACCCTAATGACCCTAAACCTAACCCTCATGGCCCTAACCCTCATGGCCCTAACCCTAATCCTACCCCTAACCCTAAGCTAACCCTAACCTAACCCTGACACTAACCCTATTTCTGACCCTTACAATAACCCTAACCCTGAACCTTACCCTGATGCTGACCTTGACCCTAACCCTAACCCTAAAGCTAACCCTAAAACTAACACTAACCTTAACCGTAACCCTAACCCTAAGCCTAAACATAACCCAAACCCTTAACACTAACACTAAACCTAAAACTAACCCTAAACCCTGAACCTAACCCTAACCTAACCCTAATCCTACCCTAACACTAAGCCTAACCCTAAACCCTAAACCTAACCCTAACCCTAACCTTAACCCTAAACCTAACCCTAAACCAAGGCCCTAACTCTAACCCTAATCCTAAACCTAAACCTGATCCTAACCCTTACCCTAACCCTAATGACCATAACCTTAATGACCGTAACACTAACCTTAAACCCTAATTCTAACAATTACCTTAATCCTAAACCCTAACCCTAACCCTAATTGTAACACTAACCCTAAACCTAACCCTAACCCTTACCCTAACTCTAAACGTAACCCTAATTCTAACCCTAAACATAACCCTTACCCTAACCCTAAACATAACCCTAACACTAACCCTCATCTTAAAACTAATGACCCTAACCCTAATGACCCTGATCCCTTACTCTAACCCTAACGCTTACCCTAAAACAGAAACCTAACACTAACCCTAACCCAAACCCTTAACTCTAACCCTAACCGTAACCCTAATGACCCTAACCTTAATAACCCTAAACCTAAGCGTAACACTAACCCTAACCATAACCCTAACCCTAACCCTAACCATAACCCTAACCCTAACCCTAACCCTAATGACCGTAAGCCTAACCCTAATGGCCCTAACCCTGACCCTAACCCTAACCCTGACACTAACCCTAAGCCTGACGCTGACCCTAACCCTAACCCTGAACCTTACCCTGACGCTGACCTTGACGCTAACCCTAACCCTAACTCTAAAGACTAACGCTAACCCTAAACCTGACACTAACCCTAAACCCTAACCCTAACCCTAATCCTAACCCTAACATTGACCCTTACCCTAACCCTAACCCTAATGACCATAACCCTAATGATCCTAACCTTAACTCTAACCCTAACCTAGAACCTAACCCTAATCCCTAAACTTAAATCTAACCCTCGGTTCTAACCCTAATCCTAAACCTAAACCTAACTCTAGAACCTAACCCTAGACCCTAACCTTAAACCTAACCCTAGTCCCTAACCCTAACCCTATACCTTGCCCAAACCCTAACCCTAGAGCCTATCCCTAAACCCTAACCCTAAACCCAAACCCTAACCCTAAACCCTAACCCTAGCCCTAATGCCCATAACCTTAACCTAATTACCCTAAACAAAACCGTAACCTAACCCTAACCCTAACCCTGACCCGAACCCTAAGCCTGACCCTGACCCTAACCCTAACCCTGATCCTTTCCCTGACCTTGACCATAACCCTAACCCTAACCCTCAACCTAACCATAATCCTAAACCCTAACCCAAATGACCCTAACCCTAATGACCTTCACCCCTTACCCTAACCCTAAACATAACCCTAATGAACCTAACCCTAACCCTAAATCTAACACTAACCCTAATGACCATCGCACTAACAACCCGAACCCTAACCACGAACTCTAACCATAACCCTAAAAGCTAACCCTAACCGTAACCCTAACCCTAACCCTAACACTAAAACTAACCCTACGCCTAACCCTAACACTAACCCTAACCGTACCCCTAACCCTGTATCCTAACACTAACCCCAGTCCTAACCCTAACCCTAACCCTAACCCTAACCCTTACCCTAACCCTAACCCTAGAGATTAACCCTAAAACCTAACCTTAACCCTAACCGTAGGCCCTAACCCTAATCCTAAACCTAATCCTAACCCTTCCCCTAACTTTAACCCTAATTACACTAACCCTAATTCTAAACTCCAACCCTAACCCTAAACTTATCCCTAACCCTAAACTCTAAACCCTAACCCTAACGCTAATGACCGTAACCGTAATGACCCTAACCCTAACAACCCTAGCCCTAATCGTAAACCTAAAACTAACTATAACCCTAACCCTAACCCCTAACCCTAAGCCTAACCCTAACCCTAATGACCATAAGGCTTAAAGTAATGACCCTAACCCTAACCCTATCCCTAACCTAAGCCTAACCCTAACAATGACCCTAATCCTAAGATTGATCCTGACCCTAAACGTAACCCTGACCCTTTCCATGACACTGCCCTTCGCTCTAACGCTAACCGTGAACCTAACCCTAACCCCAAACCCTAACCCAAAACTTAATAGTAACCCTAAACCAAACCCTAAATCTACCTCTAACCCTTACACTAACTCTTACCCTAACCCTAACGCTAACCCTAACCCTAACCCTAACCCTAACCCTAAACATAATACTAACCCGAACCCTAAACCTAATGCTACCCATAAACATAACCCTAACCCTAGAAACTAACCCTATACCCTATCCTTAACCCTAACACTAGTCCCTAACCCTAACCCTAACAACGACCCTAGAGCCTAACCCTATACCCTAACCTTAAACCTACCCCTAGGCCCTAACCCTAACCCTAACGCTAGAGCCTAACACTAAAAACTAACCTTAACCCTAACCTTAATCCTAAACATAATCCTAAACCTTACCTTAACCCTATACACTAACCCTAACCCTAATGACCCTAACCCTAATGAGCCTAACCCTAACCGTAACGCTAACACTAACCATAACCCTAACCCCTAACCCGATCCCTAACCCTAACAACCCTAGCCCTAACCATAACCCTAACACTAACCATAATCCTAACCCAAACCCCTAACCCTAACCCTAAACCTAACCTAAGCCTCACCCTGACCCTAAACCAAACTGTAACCCTAAACCCTAACCATAACCCAAACCATAACTCTAACATTAAACCTAAACCTTAACCTAATGATAATCCTAAACCTAACCTTAACCCTTACCCAACCCTAACCCTAAACATAACCCTAACCCTAACCTTAAGCCTTACCCTGCTGACCCTATCCCTAATCACCCTAACCCCTCACCCTAACCCTAAACATAACCCTAATGACCCTAACCCTAACTCTAACCCTAATACTAACCCTAACCCTATCCCTACCCCTAACCCTATATCCTAACCCTAACCCTAACCCCTATCCCTAACCCTAACCACAATCACCATTATCCTTAAATATGACGCTAACACTAACCCTAACCTAAGCATAAGCTTAACCCTGACCCTGACCCTAACCCTAACCCTGAACCTTTCCCTGACCCGACCCTTGACAGTAACCCTAACCGAATCCCTGAACCTAACCCTAAACCTAACCGTAGTCCTAACGCTAACTCGAACCCTAACCCTAACCTTAACCCTAACCCTAACCCTTAACCTAACCCAAACCCAAAACCCTAACCCTAAACCTAACTCTAACCCTAAGCCCTAAACCTAAACATAACCCTAACCCTAAACCTAATCCTAACTCTAAACCTAACCCTAGAGTCTAACCCTAAACCCCAAACTTAACGCTACCCTAGGCCCTAACCCTAACAATAATCTAAACCTAAACCTAATCCTAAACCTTACCCTAACCTGAAACCTAATGACTATAACCCTAATGACCCTAACCCTAAACACTAAACCTAACAGTAACCCTCACCCCAATCCTAACCCTAACCCTAACCCTAATCCTAACCCGAAACCTAACCATAACCTTAAACCTAACTCTAATGACTCAAACCCTAATGACCCTAATCCTAACTCTTACCCTAAACCCCAACCCTAACACTAAGCCTACCCCAAAACCTAAACCCTAACCCTAACCCTAATGACCCCAACCCTAACCCTAACAATGCTAGCCCTAACCATAACCCTAACACTAATCATCACCCTAACCCTATCCCTAACCCTAATGACCAAACCTCTATTGACCCTTACACTAAGCCCTAACCCTAACCCTTATAGCCCTAAACCTAATCGTACCACTAACCCTAACCATAACCCAAACCCTAACACATAACCCTAACCTAACCCTAACTCTAATGACCCTAAGCCGAACCCTAATGACCCTAACCCTAACCTAACTCTAACCTTAACCCTGACACTAACCCTAAGCCTGACCTTGACCCTAACGCTAACCCTAATGACTAATACTAACCCTAAATCTAACACTAACCCTAAACCCTAACCCTAATCCTAATCCTAACCCTAACACTAACCCTTACCCTAACCCTAACCTTAATGAATCTAACCCTAACCCTCACCGTAACCCTAACCTAGAGCCTAACCGTAAACCCTAACCTTAAGCTTAACCCTAGGGTCTAACCCTAATACTAAACCTAATCCTAACTCTTACCCTAACCCGAACCCTAATGACCATAACCCTAATGACCCGAAACCTAACCTTGAACCCTAAAACTAACCATTACCCCAACCCCAATCCCAAACCCTAACCCTAACCCTAACCCTAACCCTAACCCTAACCCTTAACCTAAACCTTAAACCTGACACTAACCCTACCCCAAACCCTAAACCCTAACAATAACCCTAATGACGCTAAGAAAAACCCTAATGAGCCTAACCCTAACACTAACCCTAACCTAACGCTAACCTTAATGCTGATACTAACACTAAGCCTGACCCTGACCCTAACCCTAACCCTGACCCTAAACCTAACCCTAACCCTAACCCTAATCTTGACCCTAGCCCTAATGACCCTAACCCTAACCTTAACCCTAACCCTAAACCTAACCTTAGCCCTAATCCTAACCTTAACCCTAACCTAACCCTATCCTTAACCCTAACCCCAACCCTAAACTCTAAACCCTAAATCCTAGACCTAACTGTAACCCTAACCAGAGAGTCTAATCCTAAACCCTAACCTTAACCCTAACCCCAGGCCCTAACCATAACCGTAACCCTAACCCTAACCCAAATGGCCATATCCCTAATGAAACTAACCCTAACCTTAAACCCTAACCCTAACCCTTACCCTAATACTAACCCTAACCCTAACCCTAAACCCTAACCCTAACCCTAATCCTAATGACCCCAACCCTAACCCTAACAATGCTAGCCCTAACCATAACCCTAACACTAATCATCACCCTAACCCTATCCCTAACCCCAATGACCAAGCCTCTATTGACCCTATCACTAAACCCTAATCCTAACCCTAACCTCAACCCTAAAACCTAACCCTAACCTTAAGCCTAACGCCAGGTCCTAACCCTAATCCTAAACCTAATCCTAACCCTTACCCTAACCCTAATGACCATAACCCTAATGACCCTAACCCTACGCCTAACAACCCTAGCCCTAACCGTAACTCTAACACTGACCAGAACCCTAATCCTAACCCCTAACCTTAACCCTAACCCTAACCCTAAAGACCATAAGCCTTAATCTAATGACCCTAACCTAAACCTAACCCTAACCCTGACCCTAACACTAAGGCTGACCCTGACCCTAACCCTAACCCTAACCCTAACCCTAAACCTAACCCTAACCCTAACCCTTACCCTAAGCCCTAACCCTAACCCTAAACCCTAACCATAACCGAAACCCTAACCCTAACACTAAACCTAACCCTAAACCCAACGCTAATCCTAAACATAACACCAACCCTTACCCAACGCTAACCCTAAAACTAACCCTAACGCTAAACTTAACCCTAAACCTAACCCTAACCCTAACCCTAACCTTAACCCTAACCCTAACCCCAACCCTAACCCTAACCCTAAACCCTAACCATAACCAAAACCCTAACCCTAACCCTAAACCTAACCCCAACCCTAAACCCTAACCTTAACACTAACCCTGGGCCCTAACCCTAATCTAAACCTAACCCTATCCCTAAACCCTAACCATAACCAAAACCCTAAACCTGACCCTAACCCTAACCCTAGTCCCTAACCCTAATCCTAAACCTAACCCTAACCCTAACCATAACCCTAACCCTACCCCTAGACCCTAACCCTAACCCTAGGCCCTAACCCCAACCCTAACCCTAATGACCCTAATAACCGTAATACTAACCCTAATCATAACCCTGACCCTAACTCTAGCCCTAACCCTAATGACCATAACCCTATGGACCCTAACCCTACCCCTAACAACCCTAGCCTTAACCGTAACCCTAACCCTAACCCTAAGCCTAACCCTCACCCTAACCCTAACCCTGTACACTAACCTTAACCCTACGTCCAACCTTAACCCTAACCCTAACCCTAACCCAAACACTAACCCTTACCCTAACCTTAACCCTAATCCTAACCCTAAATCGTAACCATAACCAAAACTCTACCCTAACCCTAAACCTAACCTTAACCCTAACCCTAACCCTAACCCTAACCCTAACCCAAACACTAACCCTTACCCTAACGCTAACCCTAACCCTAACCCTAAACCCTAAACATAACCAAAACCCTAACCCTAACCCTAACCCTGTACCCTAACCTTAACCCTAACCCTAGGACCTAACCCTAATTCGAAACCTAACCCTAACCCTAACCCTAACCCAAACCGTAACCCTTACCCTAACGCTAACCCTAACCCTAACCCTAAACCCTAACCCAAACACTAACCCATACCCTAGGCTAACCCTAACCCTAACCCTAAACCCTAACACTAACCAAAACCCTAACCCTAACCCTAACCCTAATCCTAATCCTAACCCTAAACCTAACCCTAACCATGTACCCTAACCCTAACCCTAACCCTAGGCCCTAACCCTAATCCTAAACCTATCCCTAACCCTTACCCAACCAAAACCCTAAACCGAACCCTACCCCCAACCTTCACCCTAACCCTACTGACCCTAAGCCTAATGACCATAACACGTTACCCTAAACCTAATGACCCTAACGCTAAACCCTTACCCTAACCCTAAGATTAACCCTATACACTAACCCTAACCGCAATCCTAAATCTAACCCTAACACTAACCCTAACCCTACGCCTAACCCTATATCCTGACACTAACCCCAGTATTAAACCGAACCCTAACCCTAACCTTAACCGTAGACCCTAACCCTAACCTTAACCCTAACCCTAACCCTAACCCTACACCTAAACCTATATCCTAACACTAACCCCAGTATTAAACCGAACCCTAACCCTAACCTTAACCCTAACCCTAACCCTAACCCTAGACCCTAACCCTAACCCTAAACCTTGCCCTAAACCTAACCCTCAGCCTAACTCTGACCCTAATGACAATCACCGTAATGACCCTAAACCGAACCCAGACCCTAACTCTAAACCCTAACCCTAACACTAGAACTAACAGTAACCCTAATCCCTACACCTAACACTAACCATAATCCTAACCCTAACCCTAATCCTAACCCTTGCCCAAACCTAACCCTAACCCTAATGCTAACCCTAACCCTATTCCTTGCCCAACCCAAACTCAAAACCTGACTCTAACCGTAACCTTAATCCTAACCGTAATGACCCTAGCCCTAGTAACCCTAACCCCTAACCCTTAAACCCTTAACCTAACCCTAACCCTAATGACCATAACCCTAACGACCCTAACACTAGTCATTAAGTTAGTTTAGGATTAGGGTTAGGGTTTAGGGCTAGGGTTACGGTTAGGGTTAGGGTTATTATAGTTAAAGTTATTAGGGTTAGCGTTAGGGTTATTAGGGTAAGGTTTAGGGTTAGGATTAGGGTTAGGGTTAGGGCTTAGGCTTAGGCTCTAGGGTTGTAGTTAGGGTTAGGTTTAGGGTTAGTGTTAGTTTAGGGTTTTGGTTAGGGTTTAGGGTTAGGGTTGTGTTTAGGGTTAGGGTTACGGTTAGGGTTAGGTTTAGTGTTAGTGTTAGTGTTAGGTTTAGGGTTAGGGTTAGGGTTAGGGTTAGGGTTAGGGATAGCGTGTAGGGTTAAGGTTAGGGTTAGGTTTAGGTTTAGTGTTATAGTTAGGGTTAGGGTTTAGGGTTAGGGTTATGTTTAAGGATAGGGTTAGAGTGACGTTTAGGGTTAGGTTTAGGGTTAGGCTTAGGGTTAGGGTTAGTGTTAGGTTTAGGATTAGGGTTAGGGTTAGAGTTTAGGGTTAGTTTTAGGGTCATTAGGGTTATGGTCATTAGGCTTAGGGTTAGGGTAAGGGATAGGAGTAGAGTTAGGATTTGCATTAGGGTTAGGGTCTAGGATTAGGGTTAGGTTTAGTGTTAGGGTTAGGGTTAGGCTTAGGGTCATTAGGGTGATGGTCATTAGGGTTAGAGTTAGGTTTAGGGTAAGGGTTAGGTTTAGGGTTTAGAGTCCCTCCGTGGCGGGAAGCTGCGATACCTTTGTGTGATCTTGATTCTGGGGTTTGTTGCTACAGGTAAAACAGAATCAGATTACAGCCACCATCAGCTATTCAAATGGATCCTACGGAACGCTGCGAGTAATTGAGTGATAAGGGAAATCACAACAACGGGTGCTCCTACTTTTTCAATTACAATGGGTGACTTATTTCCCACACCTCAATCATTATGGGGAACATATTGGTGCCCTAGTTCAAATCCAGGAAAAAGCTACTGTCACTATCCAGGATATTTGTTTTGTGGATGTTGGGGGTGTGAGACCATTGTTACAAGCGATAGATGGAGACCAGAAAAAGAGGATGAATTTTTGCGAGTAGAATGGGGACCAAGGGGGTGTATTCCTCCAAAATTTGTGTTCAATGAAATGCTGGATCAAAGAGGTGATTGTGTCGGTCTACACTTAGAGATCCGAAACCTGCCCAATACGGGTTGGTTTTTGGGGAAAACGTGGTCAGTCTTTCTTTGTACCACTTTTAAAGATTCAGGAACATTAATACAAATCATCAAGGTCAGGCTACAAACACCCCAGACACTTGGGTCTAACCTGGTTCTTAGCCCTCAGGCATCCAGATCTTTGGTAGACAATACCAAGAACAATACCAGGGTTGCTGCTCCCAATGACACCAAGACACTTGATACTTTAAAAATTGAAATGCCTCCCCTATGGAATTTGTTGAACTCGTCATACCAGCTATTGAATTCTACCAATCCAAATATCACAGCAGACTGCTGGCTTTGCTACAACATAAGACCCCCCTTTTATGAAGCAGTAGATATACCCTCTTAAACCAGAACTAGTAGACGGGCCTAACCTATGACAATGTCTTTGGAACACCATGAACAACCCGGGAATTACAATGCAATACATATCAGGGCAGGGCTCTTGTGTCGGCAAAGTACGCCCTGGGAAAAAGGCGTTATGCGCAAATGAGATCAGGCTAGAAAAAGAATCGAAAGCTAAATGGTTAGTTCCTGCTAGCAATACCAAATGGATATGTTCAAAAACTGGAGTCACACCGTGCATATCCCTTAACGTGTTTGATCAAGACAATGAATTTTGTATACAAGCAATGGTTGTTCCAAGGATCATATACCATCCTGAGGAATACATATATGATCATCAATCCCCTTCAACTTTTCATCACATACAAAAACGAGAACCCATTACCGCTCTGACCATAGCTACCCTGCTAACCGTAGGTGCCGCGGGGGCTGAAACAGGAATAGCCTCGCTAGTCGGACAAAACCAAAGATTTCATTCCCTTGGAGTACCAGTAGATGAAGATTTGGTTTGAATTGAACAATCGATCACCGCTTTCAAAAAGTCATTGACATCATTGTCCGAAGTTGTTTTACAGAATCGTAGAGGACTAGATCTCTTGTTCTTACAACGAGGCGGACTTTGTGCGGTTTTGGAGAAGAATGTTGTGTATATGCAGATAACACAGGGGTTGTCAGAGACACAATGACCAAACTTAGGGAGGGTCTAGAAAAGAGAAGAAGAGATAGAGAAGCCCAACAAGGATGGTTTGAATCATGGCCTAACCACTCACCATGGTTAACCGCCCTGATATCCACCTTAGCAGGGTCGATCGTAATGATCATTCTAACACTGATTTTCGGACCCTGCATAGTAAATAGGCTGATGTTGTTTGTTAGAAGCCAGCTAGAGCAAGTTAATATCCTGATGATTCAACATCTAAGCAGACGGAAGTGACGTTGTAAAACTCAAGGTATAGATTGCTGTGTTGCCTGCCAATAAACGCCATTTGCCGTCCACCACATTGGTGTCTGCGTGCTGCTGATCCGAGCGGCCTGGGGGTGGTCGCCGTGCCGTTCCTGAACCAGGTCGCTGTTGCTACCTTGTGGGTGCTACATAACCCTAACCCTAATCCTAACCCTAACCCAAAACCCTAACCCTAACACTAAACCTAACTCTAACCCTAAACCCTTACCTTAACCCTAAACTTAACCCTAACCCTAATGACCATAACCCTAATGACACTAACCCTAAACTTAAACCCGAACCCTAACCCTAACCGTAACCCTGAATCAAACCCTAATCCTAATCCTAACCCTAACCCTAACCCTAACGCTCACCCTAACCCTTACCCTAAACACGAACCTAACCCTAACCCTAACCCAAACCGTAATCCCTAACCCTAACCCTAATGACCCTAACCCTAATAACCCTAAATCTCACTGTAACACTAACCCTAACAATAACCATAATCCTAACACATAACCCTAACCCTAACCCTAATGACCCTAACCCTAATAACCCTAAATCTCACTGTAACACTAACCCTAACAATAACCATAATCCTAACACATAACCCTAACCCTAACCCTAATGACCCTAAACCTAACCCTCATGGCCCTAACCCTAACCCTAACCTAACCCTAACCTAACCCTGACACTAACCCAAAGTCTGACCCTTACCCTAACCCTAACCCTGAACCTTACCCTGATGCTGACCTGGACCCTAACCCTAAGCCAACGCTAAACCTGAAGCCTAATGCTAACACTAAACCTAACACTAACCCAAACCCTAAACCTATCCCTAACCCTAGCCCTAACCCTATTCCTAACCCCAACCCTAACCCTTATCCTAACCCTAACCCTAATGACCATAACTCTAATGACCCTAACCCTAACACTAACCCTGATAACCCTAACTCTAATAACCCTAACCCTAATATTCCTAATTCTAATAACCCTAACCCTAACCATAAACCCTAACCCTAACGCTAGCCCAAACCCTAACCCTAACCCTAGAGCCTAACCCTAAACCCTAACCCTAACCCTAACCCAAACCCCAAACCTTAATCCTAATCCTAACTGTAACCCTAACCCTAATCCTAACCCTAACCCAAAACCCTAACCCTAACACTAAACCTAACACTAACCCTAAACCCTTACCTTAACCCTCACCCTAAACCCTAACCCTAACCCTAAAAACTAACCCTACCCCTAACCCTAACAGTAACCCTAATCCTAACCCAAAACCTAACCCTTATCCAACCCTAACCCTGAACATAAACGTAACCCTAACCATAATTTTAACCCTAACACTAATGACCCTAACCCTAATAACCCTAACCCCTCACCCTAACCCGAACACTTACCCAAAACCCCAACCCTAAGACTAACACTAACTCAAACCCTAAACCCTAACCCTAACACTAATGACCCTAACGCTAATGACCCTAACCCTAAAAACCCTAAACCTAACCGTAACACTGACCCTAACCGTAACCCTAACCCTACCACATAACCCTAACACTAACCATAACCACAATGCTAAACCCTAACCGTAACCTTAACGCTAGCCCTAACCCTAACCCTAATCACAATAAACGTAACCCTAACACTAACCCTAAACCTAATAACCCTAAACCTAACCCTAACCCCAACCCTGATAACCCTAACCCTAATAACCCTAACTCTAATAACCCTAACCCTAAATCTAACACTTACCCAGCCCTAAACCTAACCATATCCCTAACCTTAACCCTAAAACCAATGACCCTAACCCTAATGACTCTAATCCCTTACCCTAATCCTAACACTTATGCTAAACCGCAACCCTAAGACTAACCCTAACAATAAACCCTAACCCTAATAACCCTAACCCTAACTGTAAACCTAACCGAACCCCAACAGTAACTCTGACACGAAGCTAAACCTGACCCTGACCCTAACCCTAACCCTAACCCTAAACCCCAGCGCTAAGCATAAACCCTAACGCTAAACCTAAACCCTTACCCTAACCCTAAACCTAACCCTAACTGTAACCCTAGGCCCTAACCATAACCCTAACAGTAACCTTAACCCTAAACCCTAACCCTAATCCTAACCCTAACCCTAATCCTAAGCCTAAACCTAACCCTAACCTTAACCCTAACACCAATGACCCTAGCCCTAATAACCCTAACTCCTTACCCTAAGCCTAACACTTACCCTAAACCCCAACCCTAACCCTAACCCTAACCCTAATGAACCTAACCCTTATAACCCTAACCCTAACTGTAACCCTAATCCTAAAATCTAACACTAACTATGACCCTAATGACCCTAAGAAGAACCCTAACTACGCTAACCCTAACCCTAAACCCTAATGACCCTAACACTAACCTTAACCCTAACCATAACCCTTATGACCATAACACTAATGACCCTAAATGTAACCTCAAACCCCAACCCTAACCCTAAACCATAACCCTACACCCTAACCCTAACCCTAACCCTAAGCCTAACCCTAACCCTAAACCTAAAACTAAGCCTACCCTAAACCCTAAACCTAACTCTAACCCTAACCCTAACCTTAACCGTAAACCTATCCCTAAACCTAGGCCCTAACCCTAATCCTAATCCAAAACCTAAACCTAATCTTAATCCTTACCCTAACCCTAACCCTAACCCTAATGACCATAACCCTAATGGCCCTAACCCTAACCCTAATCTCTAACCCTAACCCTAAACCTAACACTATCCCTAACCCTAAACCCTAACACCAAACCTAACCCTAACCGTAACCCTAACCCTAAACATAACCGAAACCCTTAACCCTAACCCTAAACCTAAAACTAACCCTAAACCCTAAACCTAACCGTAATCCTACCCTAAAACTAAGCCTAATCCTAAATCCTAAACCTACCCCTAACCCTAATCTTAACCCTAAACCTAACCCTAAACCAAG